>NC_046643.1:10014065-10314565 GCF_900324485.2 Mastacembelus armatus | reverse complement strand
TGCATAGATCTCTTTGAAGATGGTGCGCTTGTATGAGTTCAGGAAGACCTTTACAGCAGTGTTAAGTGGAGGGTGCAGCATGCCATAAAGATGCAAGATAAGTGTGCAAATGTGTGTGTGTCTGTGAGTGTGTGTAGTTCAGTGCAGGACTTGACATGACTTGCGGGCCTGGTAGAGCTGACGCCAGCCACTTGTTTCTGGCTGTCTGTGTATGTCCTGAATGACAGCCCAGAGGCAGTGCATGTGTGTGTGGTTAGGTGGGAAAAGAAACGTTTTATGTTTGACGGGAACCATCAATAAAACAGCGACCATGAAAACACCTTAAAACCACCTGAACCTGGTCCGAGTAAGTGGGTAGGAATGTGTGTTAGAGTGCATGTGTGAGAGAGGAGTGAGCGCTAAGAAGAGCACAGTGTCTGTATTGACCTGCATTCTTTTCTCTCATCTGTTTCACGCCTCCCTCCACCCTGGCCTGATTGATGACCACCTAGAGCTGGATTTGTGTGTGTGTGTGTGTGTGTGTGTGTGTGTGTGTCCAGAGATTGTTAGGATAAATACTCTATATGATTGTCACCAGTATAAGAGCAAATGTAGAGCTAATGTGATTTACGCTCTTGTTACAAGCGGCAAATATTTTCAGCCAAATCCAGGAGTGTTTTGCATTTCTTTGTGGAATAAATTAACAATTTGTTGCATGGCAATTAGCATGAAAAAGCAAGCAGCTTTTTTCCAGTCAATTTAACATCAAGCCATCTCTCTGTGCTTTTCTTAACCCCCTCTCTTCTTCTGCTCCCTCAGCCCCAGAATTTTATGGCAGGCATTGTGACGAGATGAAGCGCAATGAGTGGGAGGAGCACTAGTTAACCAGGAACACAGCATGAATAATGTGTGTGTGTGTGTGTGTGTGTGTGTGTGTGTGCGTGCGTGCGTGCGTGCGTGTGTGTGTGTGTGTGTTTGTATGCATTTATCTACATGCATATGTATGTGCATGGCTGCATGAGGGCTGTTTTGAAAAGTGTTTTGCTCCACTTAGAATAGGTCATGGTAACCCTACACATATATATGCAGCACTAAACAACAACACATAACTTGGCATAACAGGTGACATTTTCTGAAATAAATGTCTGTTTGCTTTCTTATGCAGAAAACCTACATAGGGAAAATATTGGAAACTTTTAAAAAGATTAAATGGATTATATGTTTCCAATACTTCAAAATTGACCACTGGCATATTAGATAAAATAAGAAGAAAAACTTCATTTAGTGCTTCTATAAAGAACTGAATAAACTCTGAGTTACTGACTTTTGTGTAAAATGGGAATTTTATCAATTTAAAATTAAACACAATAATGTGCATAAAGTGAAGGTGTCTTTGTGTGACTACTTTAGAGTTTACCAACCGTTGCAATGATTTAATGTTTGTAGACAGCTATAGAAACCTTGCTTCAATATATGTTGACAAAAACTAACAGAAATATGAGAATAACACCACAGCTGACAAATACTAAATTTTCCTCTACCCTGGCTAGAGGGTACAGCTAGGAGAAGATACCCCACTAACAGGCCTTCTGGTGAGGATGGGGCAGTCTACTCAATCACTACTTGCCTCTGACAAACAGAAGGACCGCTGGCCAATAAGACACATATAGGCACACAGAAACCGATACACACATACATACCTCAAAGATGACCTAGACCCCCCACGCTGAGGCAGCAGTGATCAGATGCAGAAATCCATCCATCAAAACTGAAAGTGAAAAATGACGTCTGGAAGTGTATGATTATACTCCTGGGCTTCTACACATCAATCAACACACACACACACACACACACACACACACACACACACACACACACACACACACACACACACACACACACACACACACATTCAACCACACATTAAATACACGGAAGACACAGAACTTGAAAAATGAACAAGAGTAAATTAATCTCCATGTCTGAGGAGTGTGTGTGAGTCTCTGTGCTGGTAAAGTGCAGAAAGAGGGATGAAGACTGTTATTGGTGAAGAGAACAGAGATCACGGTCAAAACAGGATTTAATCAAGGATAGAGAGTGAGAGCAAGTTTGTGTGTGGAAGAGCGATTGTAGTTTTTTCTAAGTGCCCTTCAGTGGTTCGTGTCTGTCCAGACGTGGGGGGGGGGGATCACCAACTTCAGTCAAACCAAAAAACTGTTGAAGAAGCTTAGAGAAGGCAAATGTGGATGTGGAGACTCACCAGCCTTCTTGGTGTTATATTTTCATTCCCTGCTCCTCATTTTCTTCTCCCGCTCTCACCATCCTTGCTCCCTGGTGTCTAAAACACAGTGCTATTGGAGTGTGTGTGTGTGTGTGTGTGTGTGTGTGTTGGATGTGTCTGCATTTGTGTCAGTGACAAGTGTGGCAAATGGCAAATGTGGCTCTATAAGATTTAAAATGCTGCATCAACTTTTAATTATTATTAAAATGATTAAAAAGTGCTACTGCATAATGGCTCCTCAGTTTGTCTGTGCAGAATAAGAGAACATGACCGGTTCTAAGAAAAACCCTTTTTGCAATCAAAACAAAGAACTGAAGGGAAATAGTAACTGATTCATTTTTAATAAATGATGCATGAATTCAGCATTTGTCACTCATTGGTAATTCAGCCTGTAGGACAGTCATTTTATCTACCAATAACTCAAGTTTGTCATCTACAAGTTGATTTTTAGTAATAATGCAGAAGTTAATAGAAACCTAAGGGCTCAGATTTCTAATCTTATAATATAGCAAAATGATTAGCTTTTATACTTTTTTTAAAATATGTTTTTATTTTCATGCAGGTCTGTTGCTGTGGAGTAAATGGCACTGAAATCAAAGATCTGTGTTACATATGATGAAACAGAACAAGCTGTTTAAGTGTAAGATGTAAAGTCAATCTTGATCCATATTCTTTATTCCTAGTGGCATTCATTTTATAAATAAAGGCAGGATATTCCTCATTTCAGTAGAGAACCACAGGAAACTGTTTTATTAGAAGACAAGATAACACACTGTCTAAGCAGTAACTGTGGTAAATCAGCAAGATGCAGCATGACTGGATAAAAACAACTGCTCCGCAATCAACACAAGCACTCTTTCCTTTAAAATGTCGGAGATAAAGCAACCTCTCACAAATATCAACAGCATTTGAGGAAATCAATGAGGACTCCTCCTTCAGACGCATTTCATTAATATGTTGGCACAAAGAAAACGCTCCTTGGAGTAAATCAGCAACTTTATTGTCAGTAGGTTAACAAAGACAAGATGAAAGTTGATAGAAGAGCAGGGAAACTCATAACGCAAGCAGCTTCGGTGAAGGCACTCGTTAAAAAGATACCCCTTTGCAGCACAACGTGTGTGTGTGCATGAGAGTGTAAGTGTGAAACAGAGACCGGCAGAATGAGAGCTTTTCATCCACTCCACTTACTAATCACAGTCTCATTCTCTCTCACCCTGCATAATTCCCCCCTTTGCCTTTATAAATCTTTCTTCTCTCTCCACCTCTTCCTCTCTTTCAGAGGGCAGAGACAGCAGATGTGTTGGCAGGTTAAATGACCTCTGTGATATATGACTTAGCAAACCCCAAGCATCCATCAACCCTAACGTAAGTGTGTGTGTGTGTGTGTGTGTGAACAAAGAGGAAGAGATGCTACTCATAAAGTGCAATTCCAATTCACATGCGACCCAGACTTGTGCCTAATAAACACAGAGCCGAGGCCTCTCCTCTTCTCACCTATGAATCCAACCTGCTCCGTCTCTTCTCTCCTGATTTCATGAATGAGAGTGTCTGCTGGTGTATTCAGATGTGCTGTATACATGAATGTGAATGAAGTGCTTCTACAGTGTAATCATGTTGACCAGGATTCCCCCATGTCTACCGCCTCGATCGACTGATGAGAGATAACCTTCCTGACCCCTGCATGTTTTCGAGAGAGTGAAACTCAGAGAAACTAAGGAAACCTCTAGGAGAGATTTGTGAAAACAGCTGTTGGTTAAAAAATCTGCATTGTAAAAGAAAAAACATGAGACTACTCCTTTATTTTGCTTGCTTTACCATTTTCTGATAGCGCATGCATCCATGTTTATAATGTTTAGAATGTCTTTCTTTAATTTAGAGTATAAGACAACTTGCAAGGTGTATGTGTATGTTGTATGGCATAAAAGAAGGGGGTCTGTATTTATTGATCCTTTATTATAAGTGAGATGAGGGGAGATCTCGTAAATCACTTAAGTGAACGTTTTCATCACAACAAACCAAACACGTTTTCCCAGCTCTGTTTGCCACGGTCGTCCATCAGCCCCATGCTGACAGACTGCGGACATGCCCTCTCCACGCAGTAATTACAGGAAGCCAAGGAGGAGCTGCTCCAGGCACATCCTGGCACACAGCTCACCTGGATCACTTTTTCCTTCTACTGTGGAACAATTCTCAATCTGTTCCAGGGGTTGGGTTTTTAAGAGAATCAAAACACTTTTTTTTTTTTTTTTTTTTAGGTAAGAGGACCCAGAAGAGATATTAGTCCTAGATAAAAACACATGGTATCAACTTTTGCATAGTTTCCTCTGGTCATTGCTGAAATACTTTTAGCTATTAAACAAATTTCAGCTGATTTACTTCACCTTATTGTTCACATTGTTCTGTTCGCGCTTTCATTTCTTTTTCACAGACTGATCGACTAACCCCTGGGTGCAGTTAATATTTTATATGTCACGTTTAGCAGCTTGTCCTTTGACTCAGCGATTCTGCTACTAATTGTCTCAGCAGGGCAGTTGACCAAGATGGCTGCCCTGCCCTCTGGATCACTGTGACCATATTCCACTAACAAAAGAAGAGATGAAGAAAACAGCAAGGAGAAATAAAATACTTCCCCCATCCCTCTCCCCGAGAAGTGCCAGATCTTTATTTCACTCTTTTCTCTGCAGCTTTTTTCTATCTCAATGCCCACAAAGTGATTGGAAAGCACACGACAATCTTTTTTTGTTGACGTTCGATGGCGCGTAATAATGTGGTCATTATCATCGCTAAAGGGGACAGGTTGAGGCTCGGACAGGGTTTCACTGGGGGCCTTTAAACCACGCACACACACACACAAACACACACACATATGTAAGCACACACACTTTTGGTGTGGGAAAAGAATGCTTCTGAGAGAGGGACAGCTGTTTGGGTGGCTCGTGAAGGTGGCGATCAGGTTAAAGGGAACATGGCCTACTGTAAACTCCACCTGTGCATTCAGCCACGCCTGGGGCTATGGAGGAAAACAGGGCCCAGTGTGGGAGCCTATGATTTTGTCTGGTCCACCGGGAGGTGTGTATTGTGTATTAGTGTTGTAGTCCACACTTTACTGTGGTTTTCTCATTGTGAATTCTCTTGCTTTTAAAAATCCCCAAACTCAAACTTACAGGGATGAGAACAATAAACAGAAACAGTGAAGCTGAGAAAATGGCTTTTAAAGTTTTAATGGGTGAAGAGGTTGTTAAGCTTTTATTTTATACCTCATTTTTCTTCTTCTTCTTCTTCTTCTCCTTCTGCTCCAAAAAACATTTTAAAGAATAGTCTCTGAAATTCAAGATCTCTGATGGAGTGAGTTGTTTTTCTTGGCCTACCATCACCAAAGTTAATCTTGTGCACTATCAATCACTCGGTGTAAACACTGGGTCGGTGTGTGTATGTGGTAGATTGTGGGTGGTGTGTGTGTGTGTGTGTGTGTGTATGTGTTTGGGGGGGGGGGTTGAGTGAATAAGGAATCTGATTAACTTTTCCATCTATGTGTATGTCCAGCTGACTTCATTTAGGTTGGTCATAGAACAAGAGAGATGAAAAAATGGCAAATGGCAGGGAAGCAGTTAATACCAAACAAATGAAGGAAATTGATTAAATTCTGCTTTTTTTTTATTAAATTTGAAATTCAAATTAGATGCTCTGTCTGCAGTTTTGCTCATATATTAAGAAGCCGGGGTCATTTCCAGAGTGTTCCTCATCATATTGGCTAACCACCCATAATTAAACAGGATTACAGTATTTACCTTTTCCCATCGAGGTCATCGAAATTTTCTTCACACATCTTAGCCTTTAGGCTCTGCAGTCTGAGTCTGACTGACTGACTGCGTATTTAATGATTTGGAAAACTGGGAAAATCACAGGAAGAGGTGTTGTTTTAAAGACAACATTTGTTTTGTGTTGAATAAGATGAAATTGTGGAGGCAGTGGTGTTGTCCTCCCTTCCCTCCCCCAGGGCTGACTGGATACGCCCCAGGGACAGGATGGGACGGACCGGGCCAGCCTCTCATTCATCAGCCTCAGCATGGC
This sequence comes from Mastacembelus armatus, assembly GCF_900324485.2. NCBI lineage: Eukaryota > Metazoa > Chordata > Actinopteri > Synbranchiformes > Mastacembelidae > Mastacembelus > Mastacembelus armatus. Next base: position 10,308,234 of record NC_046643.1, on the reverse strand, counting down.
CTAACAACATCAGGCTGTATACAGCTAAAACACAGCTTGGTCAGGCTGACACACCAACATCTTTTGCACATATTCTCCCAATACTGAAATATGATTGATGATCATGCTGAGCTGGATCATCAGGGTCCTTTTTTTTCACACTTTGCCTGGTTCATAATATTGTGGTGGTTGAGGTGTGTGGCCTACATAAAGCCACAATGAAATTGTCTGTGACTTATTGCTGATGTCCTGTTTTTGGTGATTTAAAGCGCGCGCTCGCGAGACGTCGCTTCATAAATACACATCGAGCTCGAGCGCAAAAGTTTCGAGGCAGTGTGATCTGGCCTCTGATTGGTCCTCCGGCTCTCAGCGGCACTTCAAAGCCACGAAGAAGCTACAACTACTTCAGGAGTCAGAGACGAAACACAGACTCATCACATCCAGTCCCTGCGAGCACACACACACACACACACACACACACACGCGCACCCAGTGAGCCGAAGATATCGCTGCACAGAGCATGGCTGCTACACTGATAGGGGTAAGTTTATGCTTTCTGACATATTTTAGTTTTTTGTTTTTTTTTTACTTCTTTCCCGTTTTCACTGAACATGACAGTGTGTTAGTGAATGATCAGGTGGAGAAGAAAAAAACAATCCTAAACTGGATTTTAGAAAACGGCTTCATGAAGCTGTTAATAATAGTTATCCATTTGACTTTATCTCGGTGTGACAGAACAGCTGTGTTAGACTGACACATTGTTTGTTAAATAATGTCTCACATTATGAATTTACATGAATTTTAGAGGCCTGTTATCGTTTTGCGCGCAGTGTTGTATCGATTTATTTGACGCGTGTTTACGCACACCGTCCATGCTCAGCCACGTCTCCGGACTGACAGGCCTATGTGTCTTTGTGTTCCCCACAGGAGGAGCCCCGGCTGGGCAGCACCCCGCTGGCCATGTTGGCAGCTACCTGCAGCAGAATCGGGGAGCCCAGCCCGTCGTGCTCCCCCGCCCTTTCCGATGGAGCCCCGGGACTCGTTAAGGGATTTCACCGGTGGAAAGGCGGTGCCTCGGGCTCCAGCAGTTTGAGTACCTGCCTGACCTCGCTGGCGGTCCCCTCTGGGACCTCCAAGAGCAACGGAACCGGACTGACGGAGACCTCTAGCGCTTTCTCAGTGAGCGCTGCCAACTCACTGTTTGGAAATGATTTTTCCATGTACCAAACCTCTGTGGCATCAGACAACAATGTTCCCGATCCAGCACACGCTCATCGCTCTGTGTTTCTGACCAAGTTCCCCTCCTCGGTCGAAGGTATCGCGGGGCTATATCCGAGAATGCACACCTATGAGCCATGGTTCAAGCCCGTGGGGGATGTCGGTAACGGGTCTCCTGCTTGGTGGGACATGGGCACTGGGTGGATGGACACACAGAGCCCGGCCGGGTTATCCTCCCCGCTGAGCGGTTACAGCTCTGACTACAGCTCCGCCTTCAGCCCCGGTGTGTCTCAGCACTTGCTTCCCGCCGCACAGCACCTGTTTGACGGCTTCAGGCCGCCTGTCCCGGCTCCTTACACAGAGTCTACAACCACGGGGGCACCGGCGCTACCCGGAACCGCGGTCGTTTCTCTGCCCGCATCTTCCCGCTCCTCCTCGCGGCGTTACTCCGGCAGAGCCACGTGCGACTGCCCGAACTGTCAGGAGGCGGACAGACTTGGTCAGGGGGGCACGAGCCCGCGTCGGAGAGGCCTGCACAGCTGTCACATCCCGGGCTGCGGTAAAGTTTACGGCAAAACCTCTCACCTGAAGGCCCACCTGCGCTGGCACACCGGGGAGAGGCCCTTCGTCTGCAGCTGGCTCTTCTGCGGGAAACGCTTCACGCGCTCGGACGAGCTCCAGCGGCATTTGCGCACGCACACCGGGGAGAAGCGGTTTGAGTGCACGGTTTGCCACAAACGGTTCATGCGCTCCGACCACCTCAGCAAGCACGTGAGGACGCACAGCTCAGAGGGCGCTGAGGACGGCGGGGACCCGGGACTCGGTAAAGGGACCAGCGACACGGACAACAGTCTCACCGGTAGTCCGAGCCAGTCTCCCGGGCTAAACGTGCGTGGCACGGTCCAAACCATAGAAGGACATAGAGCGGTGGAATAATTCACGAAGTTTAAAGCAACACGTGGGAATTTATCTCCACTGCACCAGCCTGTGTGGAGACTGAGCTCCTGGACGCTTAAAAACTGAAATGGCACTTTATAATGAACACTGCGTCCGTACCTCAAGTATGTTTATTTGTAGAAAAACAAATTGTTACTCTGCAGTTTATTAAACTCGTGTCATTTGAAAATGTTTTATGCGCCTTATTCATTATAAAATAGTTTGATTTAATTAAACAAGTGGTCTGTGAGCCTAATCAAATACCCGTTGCTCTGTACATCTGTGCGACATCCTTACAGTTTATTTTAAAATACATTTAGCTGCAAGAAATGTTTTGATTGGCATCAGCCGTAATTACAAGATATAGTCCTAATCAGGACAGGACGATTTTGGAACATTTTTCATTAGGTCTGCAAACCTAAGTATAAATTATTCTTCAGTCTTTTTTTCCTTTGAATTAGAAATAAAGAAAATACATCACCAGTAACTGTTATGACTATTCTAACACACACACATATGTAAAAACTACATGAGAATCAATTAGTACTACTATCATTGATCTTATTCTATATGAGAACTGTTCTATCAGGCCCCTGAACTTTACTTTTTCAGCTCCTGTATTTTTTTAAATTGATTGGGTTTGATTAATTATCACTGTAAGTTTATGTAAGAACATATAGCGTTTCAACATACATGTGCTATCTAATAAATCACAGCTTGAAGTAATGTTTCTGTGGAGTTGAAGTATATCTGAGGCCTCTGAAGTTTGTAAATGTAAATTTGCTTTGATCAAAGCATTGAAACAGTTTTGTCCTATACGGTCAAATAATCACATCAGGCTTGTTTATCACGGTTTTTTGTTCACTTACTCTAATACCAGCAGAGTTGCCATTTGTTGTGCAGTGATCAGTGGCTCTCATGTCATTTGCCTTAGTGTGCATCTCCACCTAGTGTTCAGTTTATACAGCTAACTGTTTTTTTTTTTTTGACCACATGGTTTCTGGATGCTAAAGACATTGGTCACACCTTCAGGTCGTGTACACTGTTTTAGCAGAAAATGTCTAAAAATCCTTTGGCACATCTTAGAGAAGATCTTAAATTCATCTCACATGAGAATGATTACGTATCATATGATTAGTATTTAGTGAAACATGTTTTCTTGAAAATCCACAGACAACTGGTTTTGCTTTATTTGATACTGTCTTAGCAATAAATACTTGTAACATGAAGTAGCTTTTCATGTGTCAGTACACTAACATTAATCCGGTTTCTAACTTTTTGGATTAAAAAAGTAAATTCATTAAAACTGCAGACCTGTTAGGAAAGTTACAGAATTCAAACGATAATTAAACAAAAACCTTTTTATTGTGATTAAAACATTAATGCTACACAACTAGTCACATTTATTGACAGCAGAACTATACAGAAAAGTGCTGTTGTTATTCGCAGCTCAGTACCTGGTGAGATGACATGTTTACTACCTTATTGCTGAATTATTCTCATGGTTAGCGATACAGACTGGTTTTCATAAACACAAATAGTTCTTACTAGTTGTAACTCAAGTAACCTCATGATAAAATAGAACAACTGACATATGGAATTAAAAAAATCACAATAAATAATCATTAGTGTTCCTGCCTTACAGTAAAATAGAGCAGCTAATGCTGTAAACAACAATGGTAAATAAAAAAAAAAAAGAGGAGCAGGATTGGGCAAGTAAAAGTCCCACAAAATGCCACGCAATCCAGAGAATCTAGTGCAGGGTGCGAGGAGGGTAAATCCACCTCTGATCTCAGTACCTTTAGAGCTGGTTTGTACCTTTGCCCAGATGTTGGTGTCAAAGTCTAAACATATCAGTCTATTTAGAGCTCAGGGTAATACTGACTGTGGCATGATCAGCAGATGCACACACACTTCTGTCTCTGCAATAGAGGTCGCAGGTTCAGGTGTTTGACGATGCAGTTGCCATTTTCAGTACATTGTTATTCCAGTGTTGTGGTTTTGTTACATTAACATCAAATCACTTTGATGCCATCTAATGCCCAACATATAGAAAACCATCCATTTCAGACCCAACATTACATCTCCTTTGCCCCAGAGACCCCAGAGTTTTCAGTAGTATAATGCAAATCAATCATTCTAGTGCAAGTCTAACCCAATTATTAATAACTGACAGTTGATGAAACTATATTCTCACTTATCATGATTGAAAAATGCCATAATATAACACAAATTTGTGAAGCTGTTGATCTATTAATGACAACAACATGCAACACAAACATTTCAAAACACTAAAAGACATTTAACCCCACAAATAACAGAGAAAATATTATACCTCAAGCTGACCACTGGGGGGCAGACTAAGACAAAGATTTGATAGTTGGAGTGTGACACAATCACATAAACCTAAAACATGTAGTGTTTTTACTATAAAATTATAAATAGGAAGGTATGGATAGAGCACAAATGAATCTATCTGTACCACACACACATGCACGCACACACATGTCCATAAGTTAGAGCAGTAATAGCTGCATGGTTAAAAAGTGATGAACGATTACCCATTACCCAGTAGAAAAAAATAACCTTCTTGTACATACAGAGGAAGACGAGGTAAGGGACTTGTGCTCTTTGTTTTATCTCAGTTTCCAGGCCAGTGGCCACATTAGACACACAGTCTATGAAAGTTTGGTCAGTTCATCATTCCATTTAGTTTACCATCATGTGAAGATTCTCAAGTTAATCGAAGATTTACGATGAGGAAGAAAAGTCAAGTTTATATATGTCTCTGCTGAATGTTTTACTTCTGACGTCGACCTCTGACCTCTGCCTAGCACTGCCAGTGGTCACCTAAGGACTTCTTGTAATCCTGCATGTGCATCTCCAGAGGGTGGTCAGATGGTTGGTCTCGTCTGTATGTAACTGTCTTCTCATTGGCTGTAGGAATGTATGACAGGTCCTGAAGGATGACAGAAATATGAAGTCAGTATTAGAAACACACACACATACACACACACACACACACACACACACACACACTCAATCTAAAACATGATACATTTGTAAAAATGTGGAGATTCAATGCTGAGATATCCTGACCTATATTCCTAAAATACTGAATCCTACACTTCACACAAATCAGTTCATGTTGTATCGGTTTGACTTTAGAAATTAAAATTGTTTCTATATTTATGATTTTCAAGTGTTCACATTATCTGCTGTGTCAAGATGCATGACCGCAGAGTTGATCATGTGAGAGTTAAAACATTCTGCATTAACAAGACAAACACTATATACTTTTCACTACTTTTTTTATTTTTAGTTTAAAAATTTGTCAAGGTTGTCAAAGCCAGGATTGCTCAAGTTCTATCACTTGAGTCATTTGCTAAAACATGACAAAGTTCCTCCCCAGAGCCACAGAGGATGTTGTACAGCTGGTTTGCTTACAGACTGCGTGGTCATAAGGTGACTTTTAATATTAACGGGATTTCATGATTGTTTATGTGGAGCTTAACTATTTACTACATTATGTAATCACTGAAGAAGTGGGTGCAGCTTTACAACACTTGACAAAATGTAAAATATACAATCCATTTCCCTTAAGAGTATAATGTTACAGTGGAAACATCAGCAGGGAACTGTGACCAGTGACACAGTCTGTAATCTATGGTGTCATATTTACTGATCTGCAGTGAATAATGAAAAACAAATTATGTTTTATAAACAATGTAAACCAGATTAGACATACATATTTAGAAAAAGCTCTGTCTTATTTAAACTTCCTATCTTTTCCTCCTCAAAGGTGCTGTACATCATTGGAAGGTCACACATTGTAGACAGCAGGCTGGGAGTTGACAGGAAATGAAAAATACAGCTGTACATCGAGCAGTAGACACTAATTCCTCATTCCTGCTTCGAGCAGACAAGTCACACAAACAAAAACATCCTAACTAAGGGGTCACTAAAGCATCTTACACTTTCAGAGACACTTTAGACTCCCCTCAGTTAAAACCCTGTTACACCTATGACCACCTCCAGCACACTTGACCTCATAACAGCTAACCTTTCCAGTGCAGTGGTAGACCTCAACAGCGCCCCCTGGTGACCAGCCTTTTTTCTGTAGAAGCAACCGGGACATAGCAACTACCACCAACCCGCAGAGCACTGTCAGGACACACACACACACGAAGGTTCCTACCAGCCGGCTACTGCTGCCACACTCTGTGGACACACACATAAACATACACAAGTTTTTACTAGAACACTAGAGATTTACAAAGGTGAGCAGTGGAGTTTCAAGGAATCAGATGCATATGTACAGACATATATGCACAAGCACATTCAAATAGACGCTAAATATGTGAGAAATTCCTCATAGTCCTGTTAGATAAATGTCATAGAGATAAAATAAAACATTTTCATCCTGAAGCATAAAGTAGCATAAGCAAAATTAATAAAAGTACAACTACCTCAATATTGTGCTTTAGTACAATACTTTAGTACTTGAGTAAATGTCATTAGGTAGTTTGACATAAACACACACACACTGTTTGTGCCAGTGGTGCCGTATTTAAAAAGTTAGCGGACTGTGTATCTGCTGGAGAGCATGTGTCGATGAAGGTCTCATTGCGCAACACAAAGACTGCTCTGACGTTTTTGCAACAGGGTTACCATGGTGACCTGGCCCCTGCTGTACCCGGGAGGAGTGGGTGTGAGCAGGAAGAGAGTGTCCCGTTGGGTGCAGGGGAGAGAGGGGGGAACGTACAATGAGCAGTGCTGTTCCAAAAAATCAGGAAGGCAGGGATGTACTGTGTAACACTTGGATGTTCAATGATGTGTGTGTGTCTGACACAGGGCATTTGTAAAGTAGTGGGTTTTAAATTGTGTGTATGTGTGTGTGCGCACAGTTGTGAAAGTGAGCTGGCGTCTGAAGGAAAATTTAAAATACAGCTGTAACTTTGACAGCAGGCTTGATGACTCCAATACACTGGGGTGCAGTTAACAGCAATGGTAGCAGCGGAATTGACCTCAAACGAAGACGTGTGTGTATGTGTGGGCGTGTGTATGTGTATGTGTATGTGGGTGTATTGACATCACACCTGGCCTTTTGCTAATCTGAAGCTGGGTCTGACCAGACAGTGAGCTTGTTTGAAAGCGATAGCGACAGCTGTCATTACTGATGTACATACACTGAATCCACATCTCCCCTGTTTGACCTAAAAATAGAGAAAAGGGGAGACAGAGAGTTTAAATGAGATGTTGCTCAGTGCTGACAATTTCTAACCCCTAGTGACAATCTTGAAGAACTGCTTAAAACAAAAAATCTGGTACTAAGATACTCTTTAGATCCTGAGTCATTAAAATAATAAACTGAATCTTTGTCACAAGGATTTGATCCTAGTGTCAAAGTCCTCAGGTGCACAAAACTGCAAATTGTAAACCTTTGCTCAGAGCAGGTTCTGTTCACTGGACTGACTGTACCTGATACATCATCCATGTAGTTCACTAGTGGTGCACAGGTGCTGTTGCAGTGCCCCGCCTCTTTTTGAGTGAGACCATGAGACAGATGACAGTCCACACAATTCCTGAAAGAGAGAAAGAGTGACCACAACAGTGTCAGCATCAACTACAAACAGTCCCATCATGCATTGTGGCAGGAAACAGAAACTGACAAGTACCAGTATGATTGGCAGGTGCTTTGGCAAGCAGGACATCTCTCACATGAGTCTCCAGAGTATCGAGGGTCGTCACACACACACTTGCCACACACGCAACTGCCCCGCCCGCTGCAGAGTAAGCCATTGGCTGATTGGCATGTTGCTGTGGAGACGGGGCACCCGCAGCTCTCGCCTGTCCAGCTGTCCTCGCATACACACTCACCTGACACACACACACCCCGTCCTGTGGGAGACAGATGGAGACAGGACCAAAGAGTGTTACTGTAAACTGAGTATGCTGTGCAACAATTGTTCTCACGTTATGACAAAATCTATATACAATTTGTACATTGTATAGTTTTGAAGCATGTGCTCCATCCATTACCTCCACAAAGCAGTCCCCCTTCATACGGGCAGGAGAAGTCGTCTATCTCACAGTATTTTCCGTACACTCTTCCGAGCCTGCTCTGCTCACACACACACCTCCCGCACTCACACACCCCGCGACCACTGCAGTCCACATCAGACTCATTGGCTCTGCAATTCCAGTTTGAATCTTTCTTTGGATCCTTAATCAGTCCAAGATCTGGCCTCTGTTCCAATTTACTGCTTTCCTGGTTCCCTCTGCAAGGTGACTGGTTGTCATCATGACAGTGTCCTGTCAGCCCACAGCGGCAGTGGCATTTAGAGTGAATTCTAACGATGGTGGACTCGTTGTAACCCACAGGTCGAACCATCATCCTTATATCTTCATCCTCACCATCGTCCGGACAAGTACGCAGGCCAATGGTGATGTTGAAGTATACCTGGGAAGACAAATAAGTCAATAACCACTTTTGTCCTTTATTGTCAAGGAGTTTTGTACTGCTATTGATGGTGCCTATAGGGCTAATCCCACTGGCTCTGATAAAAGTCCCAGCATCCAAAAACTCTGTTTAAACTAAGGTAGAAAACATGATAAACACTGTACCTGCTAATCATCATCAAGTAAGTACTGTCATTTTAAGCATGTTAGCATTAAGCTCGAAGCAGCACTGTGCCTATGAGCAACTTGGCAGTGATGCTGTAGACACTTAATGTTGTTTTTAGATAGCACACTAGATTTGTTTGACAGTATTAAAAGTAATATAATCAGCCAGTCCTGGCATACAGTAATAAGACCATCATAGCTGGAAAAGGAAAATGGAAAAGTGAGACCTGACATAATTTGAATGATTATTCTTCACCACTCTTATTCATGTTGGACATTTTTGTATTCCAAAACTCTGAATCCACAATCAGGACCCATAATCCTCCCTTGGATTAAAGGGCTAGACTTTAGTCTCTTCATACAATGGAGTAACTGTAGCTCAATGATTAAGCATCTTGGTGTTTGGCTAAGTTAAGAGAGCCTGAAGGTTAAGGAGGAGAGGAATGTCATGGGCAGCTTAGAGAACATTTTTGAATGTTGTTAAAATGTTGCAGTTAGGTGGGGGAGATGTAGTCCCCATGTTGTGCAGGGATGTATAGTAGTGCAGACTGTGTAGACAGTATACAGACTTATGTTAAACAGAAAAGATATGACAGCAGTGATTATCCTATTATCCTATGTAAAGACAAGGTAAGGATTTCAGAACCAAAAGGTCATGGAATCACATGGAAATGTTTTCCTGTTAAATACGGCCTGTAATCCTCTCAGCTGAGATTATTTACCAAATCTTCCCTGTCATGTAAAGCTCTCAGTGACGTGTGTTTGTAGCTATCAAAGTAATCCAATCCAACCAACAACTGTGTGCACTGATACTTCTGAGTACTGAAGCTGTGGGTGTGTTCTTACCGTCTGATCTGGCTGTACTCCAGTGCAGCTCTGCTCCTTAGCAGTGGACCCATCAGGACAGAGAGGAGACACAGACACCCAGTACCTGCTGACTGCCTTGTCCTCCAGTGACACCATCAGCTCCACCTCTGACAACAACCTCTGGGCAAAGTGAGGGAGAAAGAGATTTAAAAAAAAAAAAAAGTATTCTTCTTGAAGTGGCTGCAAAAGAATGTGGGTTTACACAAAAGAGAGTGGAGAGAATTTAAAATTTTAATGAGCATAATCTGCTACTGTGAAAATAATTAAGCAAAAGACAGAAAGAGAGAGCTGTGATTAATTAAAGTTGTCACATGTCCCCAGAAAGACTTCATTGTCATCCCTTTTTCTCCTGAACTATGAGAGTGTGTGTGTGTGTGTGTGTGGGGGGGGGGGAACAAGAAGGCGGGACCAAAAATAGCATCTTTGTATTCGTCCATGATTAGGACTCTGGATATTATAATGCCAGCTTCTGTTTGGGGCTCTACTGCTTGTGTATGCATACGTGTGTGTGTGTGCCTGTGGTTGTGTGTGTGTGGTTTTGTGTGTGTGTCTGCAAGTAGCACTGCTGTGCTCCCGGATCTGTGGATTCGGTGGATTCTCGAAACAAACAATGGAGCACTGTGCCTGGGGCTAGATTATAACCTACACTGCTGCCAACTGAACAAATGCCCTTACCCCTCTTTAACCTTCTGTTCTCAGCTGTGTTTTTCTGTATTATCAGGCCTTCAGCGATCACTGTTTTGGATTTTTCAAGCCCAAATATAAGCAGCACAATCTTTCAGAAACACACTGAGATATGACTAATTCACAGTCCTTTTATTGCAAACAGGAATGTGTTATTAGTCAACTTGCATGATCAAACAAAGCCAAAAAGAAAACAGAGTTTGTGTTGGTTCAGCAGATCTGCAGACTAAAACCCTTCTGAACCAGGACACTGTGAGCTCATGAATGCTGCTCTTGCTGTGCTGCTGTACACCCTTCTATAACCCTTTTACTTGCATCTGTGTTTCTCCTTGCTGTCTGACAGAGTCATAATGTCCCAGAGGAGGAGAAGTGGACCGAAAAGTGAGAAAGAAGTTCTTCTCTAAGGTTGCAGAGGAAGTAGGTGTAGTGCTCCATACCTTGTATGAATCCACCACCAGCTCTATTAAGTTTGGAGCCTGGAAGAGACCTAACTTTCCCAAATAGGAGCCAGGGAGCAGGTGCACCAACTCCTAGGGAAGGAAAGACAGCTGAGGGCAAAGACGAACACTTTAAAAATACCTCCCCCTAATATTGTTAGTGTAACACTACACTAGCATCGCTCATCACATGTGTCAGTACCAATATTAATTAAACAGCAATGGGGTCCTGAAGGAAAATGGTGAAAGTGCAAACCAGCTGTGGAATAGTCATGTGAAACTAGCAGTGATTCATTGTCTCCATGTGTGAAACTTGATCCGGCAAGGTGTTTTCTGTTTGCAGGAAATCTTAAGGCATCCCTGACATCCATATGTGGCAATGAACGGTACTGTATGTAGTTAAGTGTGGGAAAAGATTACCTCGTACCACTGGTACTGCTGCTTCTCTACAGCAAATATGGAATAGATATTGTTTTCCAGGAGCTTATCAGACAAAAGTCCCACACTTGGATGGTCCTGTGAAAAACAAACCAACAAACTAAATTAACAACCTTACTTACAAATACTTTGTGCTATATTTATATACCACATTAAGAAATATTTACCATGGCATTGTTTGGTTTTTTTTTTCAGCATAACGCTAATATGATCTGACATTTACATATTTTAACTTTGATATACTGATCCAACATATTGTACACGAAAACACACAAAATGCATGAAATCATATTTGAAAAATAGTGTTTGAAACTAACATGGATAATAAAGTGTTGTAGAGGTTGAAAATTAAAACAGGTTGAAAATATAATTCTACAATCAAGCTATATATGCTCTACATTATTTTTTATATCAAATTTAAATGAGCGTGTCCACTTTTCTACTTGGTTTATCAACATAAATTGACAACGATGCCCAACTTCATTTTAACTGGCAACATCTTCAACCTGCCTAATGATTTGATCATTCCAGTGGGATCAGAGAGTCCTAAGGGTTAAGATGCAAACTAAAACTCTGTGTAGGCCGTCTGTCAAGTCTGAGTAGGTCGATTTTCCATCACAATCTGAGCAATGTGTTTATTTGTCCTGCTGTCTGATAAATGCCAAATGTAGCTTATCTGACCCAGACCTCCCAGCAGCTATAAATGTGTTCATCCTCTCACCATTGTGGTGCTCCCTGTGTAGACATTGTTCTCCAGATGACACAAGCCATCATGTGGTGTCACGATCCCTGCCAGCCGACTGTCCAGGGCGAGGTGGGATGGCTGGTCGGTCATTAGGAGCAACAGACGCTTTGACTCTGGTCTCCAACCCACTGCCTGCTAATACCGAAACAGAAAGAAATCAAGACATATGTTTGGCTGTGAATTTAACAATCCCAGCACCACCATTGATCTATATTCTGTTTTTGGTGATGAGCCTTAACCGATGATTTCATTTTTATTACCTTATATTGCTGACCAACTACACTCATACCAACTGATGTGGAAAATATGTGCAGGATTTTATATTTTAAAGGGTTACACATGTGGTTAAAAAAAGCTGCATATTCAAACATTTTACTCATCTGAAATACATTAGTTCCCATAGTGATCAGCTCTTTCTGTAATGCCCAATTAAAGAAAAAGACAGCATAGAGTCTCTCTGACTCGTCACAGACCTGTGAGAAAGGACTGTGTGTACATGTGTGTGTATTTAAGGAAACCCAGTGAGCTTTTAAGTAGTTCTGACATAATGGAGAATCTATTTCTAGGCTCATGACCACCTCAATGTTTCCCTGCATGCTGGTTACTCAGGGCCCCCCTGCATGATGTGGCTCACAGCCCTCCAGCAGCCATAGTATAAGCAACTGTGATTTCTGCCATACCCCAGCAGTGGTGTCATTACTTAGTGGGAATACAGTGCTGAGTCAGAGTGCCACCATTCTCTGGGAATAAATGCCTCTTTCACCAGTCTACAGACTTAGCTCACATTCTAACTCCCGTCCTCTGTGTTCAACTCTTGTAAGCCCCTAACATACCTGGCAGACAGCAGCTTGCAGCATAGCATCCAGCCCTCCCTCAGGTGTGTCCATGTTACCGGAGATGCGCTGTCGTTTGATCACCCGAGTGAACTCGCTCATATTCCCGGTCATACTGAGAACGTGGTGGAAGCCGTGGGCCGGACGACAGCGGACCTCATAGTCACTGGTGATTCCAAAGAGGAAAAAACATTCAGCATTCAGAAACGCAGAGCTCCAAAACAACCACCAGGACAAACAAATGCTAAAAGCCTGTGTATTGTTTCAAGCCCCCAGCATACCTCATCCTAATCTTACCCCCAATGGCTGATGACTCCAGTCTGAGTCACACAAAATAATGAGCATCTAATGGGAGCATAGCTAGCAGGGGCCTCTAAAAATGCAGCCTTAGAAGATGTTAAAGCTCTTGCTTAGTTACAGCCAGACAAAATAAGCTACAGTATATAGTGAAGATTAAGCCACTTTTGTTCAGTAATCATTCATCAAACCAACAAATGATTTATTTTACCTGCAGGGGTTGTTGATTTTGGAGGGGTGGACATTGATGTAAGGCGAGACTGGTTTATCCACGAAAGAGCCGAAACCCAGCCAAAGGTCTGAGGAGTGCGCCTCCATACGGAGAGACAGAGCCACACCCACTGTCTTCAGCTGGACCACAGGTGAACATACGCAGGGCAAAGCCGAATGTGGGAGAAGTACGGTACACAGCAAAAGAGATGTGGAAGAGGTAGAGATGAGATGATATGACACAAAAGAGAAATAGCAAATGTGAAGTCACCAAGCATCTCATACACCCCTAAGATCTAATACCAGGTTACTGTCTATGTTTATATGAACTTCGTCTTCAAGTAATATTTTTTTTTATCAGAGTATCATCTGAAAGTATCAGCACCTACATGGTTCAGGTTTTCCTGCATAGAGGCCGATACATCCACCAGGTAGTACAGATCTACAGGATAACGCTCCAGCTGCTTCACAGCCACAATGAAACTGGCCTCTGAACCTAGAAACACACACACACATCGACATAGCAGAATCAGTTAACTTCACATTTTTGAACATAAACTTAGTGCAAACTAACGATCCAGTCTGGTTAGAGGCATAAACACGTACTGTCGTCTACCTGGTCTGAGGGTGACGCTGATGTCTTGCGGGGACACTTGTGTGCTGCTGGTGGTGGCGTTGACCTCCACCTTGGTCTCTGACTTCTCCATGAACTCTGGCCCACAACCTCTTCGTAGCAGGTTGACTGGTAGGTCGCAGCGCTGGCTTGGCCACGACCCATCCAGGAAGTCCTTGTGGGTCACACGAGTCAAAAAGGGAGAAACTATGACTTTGAAAATTTGCCCTTCCTTCATTTTAATATATTTTAGACACAGAACAAAAATGCCTCAAGATATTTGGAGCAATAGCGCACATAAGCCTTCCTTCGAGATGGTATCACAGTAATTACATTTTGTGATTTCGGGAAAAGCCTGACGAACACATGAATGTTCACTATGTTCTGTCAGAGCTCTTCTGTGAGTTGGGTTTATGCAGCTGTAATCTTTCTATTTGAACAACAGTCATCTCTGCTTGAATGACTCTGTGAGGCAGGGCAGACAGAAATATTTCAAGGTCAGAAAAATATGTTTTTTTATTTCTCTGTAGTCCAGTTCTAATGTTATCTATTACAAATTCAGGAGTACACCCACTCACAGACCTTTCATTTAGAGATCTTGGGTCTCTTTATATTACAGAATCACAAATCGAAACCAGTTTCACAGTTACTCAGCATGGTTTCGTTTCTCATTTGCAAACACATTTGCAAACACACAGTGTTTGTATTGATTTATAAAGTAGTTTCATTTTGCAATTCTGACATTACTCATCAGTTCGCACTAGTAGAAAGACTTCTGTTTATCCATGACCAGATCTGTGATCCACCCGCTCCTACTTATGTGATCACTTAGGAAATGAAAGTTGAATACAAGTAGGTGTTCTGTTGGCTAGAGAAGAGGTCAGACGGTCCAACTGGCTTTTTTCCTATTTAGTACAGCAAATAATTTGATCACTATTCTGTTGAATGAATCAGCTTACGTCTCTGCTTCCTAATAGCCGGTACAATGCAGTCATGCTGTGCAGCTTCAGAGTGGATTAGTGACCTCTGGTACTTTAGTCTGCCGCAAACACATTAACTAGCACTGGTACATAATAGCAGACCATTAAATGAGCCTGATTACTACAAGTCAGTTTAAAACGTGACCAACCAGCTCACACACTCAGGGAACGAAACTGTGCAATTAATTTTAATGACTGCCGAGAATAGCACACGAGTAAAGCAGAAAATGGTCTATAATAAAAGATGAAACTGAAGCTGAACATGTGACCACAGGTTCATTCTGAAAGCTGGACTGGATTTGTTTGATTTCAGGCTGGTGATGTGGTTCCAGTTTGCCTTGTATAAACTCTGAATAACAGTGAATTCCCGGGACTTTCCCTACACGGTTTGTTCCTTCAGGTGGCATTAAATTAAAGTGTTAGGATGTGAACATACAACCTCTGTGCCCATTTGGTTTAAAGGGCTTGGCAGAGTTTGTGTGTGTGTAGGGAAATTTAAAGAGATGGTGTTTCACATGCCAGTGAGTCCGTCCCTGCTTAGTGATATTAGATAAGGGAAGGGTCAGAGAATGAGAAAGAACCTGATGTCTCTAAATGTTGACAGCGATCATATCCACAGGTTAGCTCTATGTGTGTGTGTGTGACTGGATGTGATGAGAGCTTTATAGCTTCACAAGGCAAAGTGGGATGTTGATGAGACAGACTGACACTCTGAAAGCAAAGACAGATACAGATAAACCCACAGGCGGATGCAGACTTTGAGAGAAGCTCACTGATATGTTTGACTGTCTAGACTAAACGGATGGAAAGTGGCGCTGTCTCTGCTGCAGCATGAGAAAGCGTGCATGGAAACGTTCACACGCAGACGCACTCACACAGGTCACAGGGCAGGCCACTGAGCTCGAACATACACATTATATTCACATCTGCGGTTGGCATCAAAGCATCGGTGTCTGTCATCTGAGGAATGCTGCTGAATGCCTATCACTTGCCCTTTTCATTTTCGCTCTGGCACACCCACAAACACACACTTTTACACACACTCCTACCTCCTTGAAGCACCAGGCACATTGAGGTCCACGTCTGAGACAGTCTGCACATGATGTGATGCTAGGAGACCAACACAGGCTGTCACCTGCAGAAAGAAGGCAAGAGGTAGAAGGAGGTAGAATGGGACATTGAAGAGAAGAGAAGAGAAGAGAAGAGAAGAGAAGAGAAGAGAAGAGAAGAGAAGAGAAGAGAAGAGAAGAGAAGAGAAGAGAAGAGAAGAGAAGAATGTGTAATTAGCATATGAAAGAATGTCAACATTCATTATCCATGCAGTCTGGCCTCTGGATATTTAGAGCTTTCATGCTCATTTTGGATGATGGCAGCACCACTTAACACTGCAGATGAGGCTATTCAGTACGTATCACCCATCTGTGTAGTGGTAGAACTGCTGGCAGTGTGAGAACAGGTGCTTGAGTTGTTGGAGTGGTGCAGTGGATCAATTCACACACACACACACACACACATGCAGGGCATCTAATCATGAGTCAATCTGTGAAGTCTGTGTGGAAACAAACACATTAATGGAGTAATACTGTGACATATCACTCACCCTTGAAGCTTTTAATGCAAAGTTAGCACTGACACATGATGCAGAGTCTTTATGGGGTGACACAAACGCACCACAGGTTTTACTGCGGCAGGACTGATGACTCATTGAACTGATTTATCTTCTAAAATACAAGTTTCCAGAGCCATTTCAGTGAGCTACAGGACTGGAATGTAGGACAGAGAAAGGCTGCAGGTTCTGCTATAATAGCCACTCTGACCCAGTTAGCACTCATGGCCTCTGGCAAACCTCTGAATGAAGCATGTAACTTATAATTACACCTGACCCATACTTGCTAAAAGAAGGTGCTGGTGTGGGCTGACTATTCCAGTGATTTCAAAGGTTTCCCTTGAAAAACTATTAGTAGTTTATAGCTTTAACTCTTATACACATCTTGGTTGATTAAGTAATACTTTACAGTGAAAGTACAACTCATATAACATAATATAATGTCAAACTAACACATGATTCACCATGATTTAATGCAGGATGTATCATGAATTCCTGTTATTATTAAAATGATCAAGTAGTGTAGTTTTCTGTGACTAGTTCATACTTAATACTTAATCCATCCATGAAGGAATGTTGCTGCATGAACAATTTGCCCCATTTCTAGTCTCGATGGTGGCAGCAGCATGGAAATGTTTACATCTGATGAGAAACAGGTTTAGCCTATGTTGAATAAGAGAACAAACGTGTGGAAATGATCCTAGAGACTCTTCTTCTCTCTTCTAATCGTTATAAATGATGTGATGTTTAGGCCCTTGAGTTAAACATCTGGGCAAACATCGACCCCCCTCCTGCAGAGGGCACAGAGGATGCGTTATGGGAGCTGATGATGCGCAGTGGTGTCTTGACATGACACAAGATATACGCTGGGTTAATGGAGTAATTGGCTCTAACGAGGCTCCACTCACCGGCTCTGGAGGCTTCTGTGCAGACAGCGACCACCACGCAGCAGAGCAGGAGACACAGGGGGACGCTGCAGTATGTGCAGAGCCAGGACGTCATATTATCCTATCCACACCGGGGAGCTCGACCGGAGCGAAGCAGCGAGGAGACACCGGAGCAGGGGCTGTACAGCTATTGGAGATGAACCGGAGTAAACCAGGTACCGTGCGTCCGCCGCCGCGCCAACAACAGCCGCGAGTGCCGGACTGAGCAGCGGGGCATTGTTGTTCACCCAATAACCTTCTAATCCCGGAGAGGTTTTCACAGCACCGGGGCAGATCAGCTTACAAGCGCGCTCCCCCGTGGACCAGGAGAGGAGGTGAAGTAATCGGTAGTGCGCGGCGGAAACAGCGGCTGCGACGCAAGTCCCTCCATCTATTAACATCCAGTCGCAGGTGTGTTACAGCTGACGGTAAAGTCTCATCCCGGGACGAAGCACAGCTGAGATACATGCGCGAGTGGTGTAGCCTGCTGAGCAGCGCCGCGTTCAGCCGGTGCGCACCAACATGTTGACTGAACATCCCACAGTAAAGGAGAGCGACGCGTTTTAACCGCTGTAGTGACTCAGGCTGCACCATGGCAACCACTATATCAGAGAGGGAGAGTAACAGAGGGAGGGAAGAGAGACGAGGAGGGAGAGAGAGAGAGAGAGACAAACAAAGTGCTTACTGCGAGGAATTGCGGTGGGGTGCATTCCCAGTGAACCATGACCTTGAATTGAACAGGGATGTTTGTATTGCTTCTTTGGGGAGCCATTCTGGGGCGAGGTAAGGGCCAAGACCCTGTGTGGATGTATGATGGGGGTAAAGGAGAAAAGGGGGTGGGAGGTGGTGGGGTCAATAAAACCAGAGCGCTTACAGAGGGGCTCACACACTGGTGCTAAAGGAGGAGGAGGAGGGGGTTCAGGTCCATTGTGCAGATTCCAATGACGTGGGGTAACTTGCTCCTCTGAGCAGGAGCCAAACACTTACTAAACAGCTCGACATTTAAAGCTGGAGGGAAAAAAGAGATAAGCGAGGACAAAAGACACAATGGTCTAGCATCTTTGGAATGATCCTGTGCTTCTTTTCTCTCTAGTACAGGTCTACCTGATAAAACTGGTATGTTTTGCTTGGCGTGCAGCCAATAACCAGAAGCTGTGCACAGCAGTAAACCCACCCAGCACACACACCCACACAAGTCCCCCATCTACTCTTTCAGACGAGCTCGGGAGCCAGGAGCCAGGACGACCAGCCTCTCCTTTCATACGCTCACATTATTTGTCAAACAGGAATTTTAGTAGAGTGCCAACACCTCCTCATTGCTGCCTTCTTAGCAGTCACTCTCAGTTATGGTAATGATGCGAACACACACCACACTGTTTTTTACGTGTGTTAAACATCTCTGAAATCCAGATTTCAAAGCTGCTTTCTACGTAGGCCCAGACTCTCCCTCTCTAGGCTCTTGAGGCCTAGAGAGGGAGAGGTTAGGGGGATCTGGAGGACAGAATATGTATGTGTTTCCTGAGGAGCAAACTTGATAATGGACTTTAATGTAAACACTGCCTGAGCCCTGTCAATACTGGTGAACATCAGCATCATAGTGACAGCTGTCACATGTGTAAAGCTGACACAAAACACTCCTCACCATCCTTCCTCCCCCGTCATTTTTAACCCTGCCCCCCTCTTCTCACTTTCTCTTGTCTGGACGTGTTTGTGTTAGCAGTTGGCTGGGCTTTTCCTCACGCTGGTCTGGTCTCATCACCCTTCAACCACAAACACAAACATTCACACACACACACACACACACACACACACACACACACGCACACACACACCATCCATGGTACTCCCACTCAAACACCTGCCTAACTTTTTTCAAAGCTCGCAGTTCAAAGTTGACTCATCTCTCCTTTCGGCCGCCCATTGATCTGATCTGTGGAGTAAATAGGAGTTGAAGGTGAGATGCAGCCTCATGGGGATTCCCACGAACAGAGCCGAAGCAACAACCACAAAAGCAGAAAATTATTTTTAACGAACTGGTACTATCCGAATGTCAACATCTGCGTCATGCACTTGCAAAAAGTTTTAGCATTTACTCTAGTAAATGGGCTCATTTAAAGTTTATTACAGATTTAGCCATCTGAATTCCCCTCTTATGGTACATGTCAATATTTAGCATTTAGTGAATCGGATTCCCCCTTATCAGATAGTTATCACCACCCTACACCTACATGAATACAGTAACACTTCTGCATAGCATTTACATATGCACACACACTCAAAGATTCAAATTAATGCTAGTCAGGTGAAGGTTAGTCTCAAATGCCCACTTCTGCACACTGCACTTCCCAATTCTGGAATGCCCAAAAATAGCACGGAGCAGTTTTGTGTTCCTGTTTTTGTTCAATATTTAGTGTAGTCAAAGACGTCTTTCCATGGAAACTCAAAGTAAAACTGACATTTTTGAGTACCATAGTAAGAAGCATTTATAACAGTCACATTATCTGGTCTGAGGTTTTGTGGTTCAATTTTAATCACTTCACTATTTTGAATGTCAGTGAGCACAATGTGGGGATTGATGTGTGAACTAAATCAAGACTGACTGAATACAGAAATACCCACTGAGACGCTAGTCTGGTTTTCAGATCCTTATTCGACAAAAAAGTACTCTTAAATCATGTGCGATCACTGTATGTTAGTTATTATTATTATTATTGTTAAGGAGAACATCATTTTATTTCATTAAATAGAAGTGAAATAAAGTGTCACCCACTGCAACAGTATTACTCATTGATGCATCTTTAGCCATTTATGGGCAACAATGAAGATCCACTGCACAGAGGAATAAACTAGATCAGATTTGGGCTCAGCCCTAACAAGACAGTTCATTGGTGGTTTTAGTGTTTTTTTTATTGAGATCCTTTAAGTTAAACTCTAATTATTTCACAGCCCTCAGGGTGCAGTTATGAACTCTTTACCTTCAGTTCTTACGCTTATATTCAGTGAAGAAATCACCCATGAAGCCATTAGTGTAGAGCCTCTTCAACATGAAGTGGGCTTTGTGCTCTTTATCTTAAATGCAAGTCGCGTGGCTGCAATGCCGTGTCTGCTGGAAAATAAACAGGCATCTGTTCTACATGGATGATGTATTTTCTGACCTTCAGTGCAGAAAAATGAGTCAAAAACATAAGCGAGGAGACTAAATGTAAGGTGATGCTAAAGTAAATATATCAGGAAGGTGAAGGGTGCATTTTGTAATTACATAAACAATGAACACAAAGAAAACAGCCATGATTATGACTATAGTTGTTTGCTTGTAGCACATTTATGCAGAGTTATTTATTCACCTTAACTATGATGTTAAACAGTAACATTTAAAAAGCATTCTTAAACTTCTGACATTCTTAGATAAAATCATGAACGAAATCCCCCACCTTCGGCTACAGTGGTATTTACTGCACAAGTGCTTTTTCCATATGCCAACCACAATACCCATAAAGTATATCCACAAGCTACTTGAAAAACATCCTCCTTTATCTTTCACTTTACTCAAAATCGCAAGCATGTCTGAGATGATTTACATTTGAATTTTACTTGTACCACTTTCTGCCATTCTGACGTACTTGAAAATCTTAGGCTGTGCACTCCAAGGATATTATTTTTGTGTATGACATAACATCTTTAGGAGGTCTGAATAGAGAGATAGTGGGAATGAACAGGGTCAAATATTTCCTGTGCGGTTTAGTTCAAATGACAGTGTGCGCTTAGATTTCAGAAAACATCAGTTTTCTGGCTCCTGACCATAACCAAGGAAAGCCCATGGTTTTTAGCATGACGTTTACATTGACCATCAGTGGCCTTGTGGTCAAATGCATACACGCACAGACACATGCTGACACCTACACTTCAGTCAACCACCAGCATGACTGTCTGTACATAACAGATACTTGAAGACCACAAGGAATCTGTTCCTTTTGTTTTTGTTTGTCTTGTCTTATAGTTCTGTGGAAATCCAGTTTCAGTAAGTGGATACAAAACTAACTCTCCCAAACAACTAAGTTCTTTGTTATCATATCACTGAAATTCCATTTATTTATATCATTCTGAACAGCACCTGACTATATATTTTCTTTTCTATAAAAAAAAAAAAGCAACATAATTATCTTAAGCAGTTGCAGGTTTATTTATTCATTTATTCATATATTAGAAAACATTACATTAACAGGAGTAAAGAGTGGATTTCTCTCACAAAAACAGTAACATTTCCCCTTAAACACGCTTTTAAAGAAAAAATGAAACACAGACACCAGTTTCTGTAGCACAGTTCAGAAAGACCCACTCATTTGTCCCTGAAATGTGAAAGCGAAAGGGAAGTAGTATCTGCCTGGAAGGCTTTGTTATCTTTCCTCCTCACTGTGCCCCTTTTCACCCACCTGGGAGTCTTGGAGAGTCCCTGATTTTCTCACCCACATCCTGGGTGCCAGTTGCTGTGTACTTAATTCTGTCAAGGTCAAAAGAAAGGAAAAGCAAGAGGGAGAAAGAGACATCACCAGACTGACTCAGGTTCAGTCAGAGTGTCTACACTCCAGGGAATAACAAAGTTTGGACTTCAGGGCTGCAGCATGGAGGAGTAACAATGATATGCCACCCTGTGGTTTCAGACTGCAGACCAGTCTACACACCCACACTAACCACCAGTTACTCTGAATCTCTACCCAGGGTAGATTTCCCTGACACAACAGTGCAGCTGTGTGATGTGAAGTGACCCAGTGCTCCTGGTGAAATCAACTAAGATTTCCAGGTAATACGTCCTGGGTTTCAGGGCACCAAATATTCCACTGTGGATCGCTAATGTGCTATCACTGTTACTATGGTGTCCATTTCCTGGTCAGGGCTAGAAGGTAGAAACAGGATGTATTCCCTGAAGAGAATGCAATAATTCACAATAGCTAACCAATACCAAGGAAAGTCAGTGCCAATAGTTAAAGTAGTACTGCGAAAGAGGAGATAGTATTTGTAGTTTGATATTTTTTTGATCAAAGTATCAGTAAATTAGCTTCCCAGTTAGTTTTAATGCTGCAGGTAATGAGTTCAGAAGCAATAGTTATCTGGCTAATTAACAAAGGTCAGGAAAAGTAGCATAGTTGGCAGAGAGCTGCAGGTTTATGAATGGAGTGTCTCAAAACAACATGCCCTGGAACCACTCAGACTGGTTTTAGCTGATACCTTGGGTGATGGTGTGGCGAAAATAAAAAAAGGGAACTTGCAAACTGTTTCTTTTTTTTTTTTTTTTTTGAGAATTTGCTAACTTGTGGTCTTCTTATTGCCTGTGGAAGTATTATGATATTTCTTGGGACATGACAACTACTTCTGAGTCAGGATGTGTGTGTTCATGACCATCATTTTCACCAATGTGAAAAAAAAAAATTTAAACATATTTGTAACATGAACTAATGTGAGATTAAATTATTTAGGTCTTTGTGTTAAGTGGTTTTGTATATTCATGTACAGCATTACATGTGCTGGGAAAACCAGCAGCTCCAGGAAGCTATTGCATCAACTACTACTGTGTGTTGGTGTGTGTATATAAATCATTTAATTTATTTGTCCAACTAGTTTTAATGGCGTGAGGCTGTGGTCGTGTGTGTGTGGCCCTCTCTCACTCCCCATGCGTCATTCTTGAATATGTCATCCTTCACTGGAAAGAACTCAGCTACAGTTTTCATTAATATAGTTCCCTGGTCTGGGTCATACCGCAACAGACCGGCAAATAATAAGCAGCTGTGAGAAAAGGAAATGAGGGGGATTGTTTTTATGAAAATAAACTGCTGTGAATATCAGTATGAAACTCAACCTTTGACGTTTTCCAGTCAGCTACATGTGTACATGTTGGCAGTCTCACTCTTGCCTTGTGTTCGCTCACATGCACACACAGCTGCCGTAGTAGACTTTGGACTGACATGCTCTGGGAAAACAGGGAGTTTCCTTTCTAGGTGAAATAGTTTCTCTGTCATTCTGCGGGCTGGGCTGAGACAATGAAAACATCAAGGCAAACTTTTCACCTTCAGCTTCACAATTGCAAGCCTTTGATTGGTTTTCTTCACATCTGTATAATACTGTACAAGTGTAATCCTGCTTTTTAAAGTGGCTTTCCATGTACACATGTCAGAGTGAGCATGTTAATGAAAAAGCAGATTAAAGATTAAGAACTGGAACTGGTTCACTGAGTAAGAAAAACTGAAACACTGATTCATCATGAGCTCAGTGCGTGGGACGAATTAACTGGACAATCACAATGTGCTCAGGTTTTGACTTAAGTAAAACTAACAATTGAACTAGTAAAAAAAAAGGTAAAGTCCTGCATTTAAACTCCTCCTCTAGTACAAGTCCAAGGTTCTTATAAATTAAATGGGCTTAAAGTATGAAAAGTTCACATGTTAAAATTTCTTTTTACTGAAAGAAAATCTAGTTTCAGGATTAGAGTAGTCCAATCACATCCAAATTAGCTTTGTAACACTTTAAGTGGTGTACAGAGTTAATGAATTCAGTATGAAAACATAATACACACATTCCTGCAATTAGAGCTACAGAAACTCATTTAAGACAAGTGTTTCCCATCTCTTATTTATTTACTATAAAGCAGCTGTTTATATATTTTTTTATTGTAGACATAGACAGAGTCTCACTGTGGTGGTGGGCCCTCTTGTGGTGATGTGCTGCAAACAGCAGTCGTCACAACTGAGGGTGAAACACAACAAACGCATTCCAGGCCTCACACTCTTTGCTTTGTTTCCTTAATTGCTAACATTTTTCCATGCAGAAAAATAAAAAAAGAAGAAAACAGGAAAAGAAAGGTTGATGTTGATTTTAGTCTGTGATAATAATGTTAGGACAATTTTTGTTACTTTTACAGATGCAGGTTAAAGGTGGAGAACGATGATTTCTGTTACACATCACATGATTGTACATTACTTAAAAGAGAGAACATGTTTCAAGGTCTCAGCTGTATGTAGTAGAGCTGAATAAGGTTGGCTAGGACTCTGCTTACTAAGTCATTCGTCTGTCCATCCATTAGAGGCCAAAAGGGACGTGGACCTGCTGGTGTTTAAGAGTACAACCTCCTTACACTGGATGGAGTGAGAGCTCCAATTTCACTGTGACTGGAGGAAAAAGAGAACACTGACTCTGCACTGGTACTCTCACACAATCTTCAAACAAACTTGCATTTTGTGCAAATTTCTGCTAATGCAAGCATGTTTGTGTCGGTGAGTGTGTGTGTGTGTGTGTGTGTGTGTGTGTGTGTGTGTGTGTGTTTGTTGTGGCCACTGCTGTTAAGTGTTTAATAGTTAATAAGAGCCTTGTTTACTTGGCAGGACTGTGGCCCACACTGCAGATGTTGTCCACATGCTCTTAAAACTTACAGGAAAAACATATTTTGAGTATATTTTGAGAATATGTTTTTCCTGTAAGTTTCTCTCTCTCTCGCTCTCTTTCTACATATACATTTATATATATAAATAGAGAGAGAGAGAGATAATGCTCTAGATTTTTCCAAACTCTGAAACAATAAGTGTTGTTTTCCATATGTCATATTGTGTATATGTGTTTTTAGACATATGTGAATATCCATCCTCAGTGTTAACATTTTATTAGAATAGGCAACTTCATTTTATTTAATTTTAAATAAAACACAGAACAAACTGGTTTAAAACAGGTCCTACAGACACAGTACAGAAAATACAAACATACAGCACATATCCGCACCAACCCGAGACACCAAGATAATGAATTGACCAGTTCATTTCAGTAAAGGTGGGAGTCTGAACACCCTGTCTGTTTGTATGTGCTCTTTAGTAATGGATGTTGCATGAACGACTGTTTGAAATGAAAAAAAAAAGAGTGACTAAACAATCACCTCACTGACAGGTAAGCCAGGTCATGTCAGCACGGAGGAGACTTTCACCCGTATAGACAAATAATGGTTGAGGAACAAAAACCACATAGACAGACATGCAAGAGTCAAGCAGCATTACATGGTAAAAGACTGACAGGTGTAGAGTTTCACTTATAATTCAGATAAACAGCACATTTCGCTGTCTTCAGGAAAAGTCTCACTGCTGTAATGAATATATCCATACTTCTGTGTATTAGCGGCTCCATTTTGTGTGACCACAGTGTTATTACCCAAGGTTTTCATTGTCCGAGGCAATACACAAGCACACAAATACAGTATATATACAATATATGACAGAAACAAGAGCCAGAGTGTGCATGTCTGGGAATGAATAGAGTCAGTCCTGAAAAACAAATAAACAACCTACGCTAACCCTATTTTTTGTGTGTGCAGGCTAGATTTACTAAAGGAGGGAAAATTGGCAGAATAATTTGACATTTTGGGGAATTACAATTACTGTCTCTCTTTTTAAGTGTGGGATAAGATCCATATCACTATTTTTGCCCACCTAATATGAAGGCACAGCCGACAGCCAGACTGGGCTCACTAAGTTTTGCTCAATTATTTAATTTCCTGCCCTTTTTCTTTATGTTCTTTCATTTTTAACTTGTTCTTCCGCTAACTTTCCAGATGTGTTTTCTTGATAATCTTCCTTGACCTCGCTCTCAGTTGTTGTTTCTGCTTGGTCATGCTTCACTTTCTTTCTGGGTAACTCAGCCAAATTCTTTGGTCACTAACAGGAAACCAGCAGAAAAAGGTCTTAAGAACTGCCCACAACAGAAATCCCATTTGTTTACCCACGTCAAAGACCGAATGTGAAGTGGCATTAAAAGGCTTTCTGCCTCTCTTTCCCTTTCTGTGGCTCAAGTTGTTTTTTTAGGACACTGGGAGTGATGCCAGCCCATGTGTGGTGTGTTTTAGTGTGTGTATGTGTGTTGTTTTTTTTCCTGGGTTCAAGGGTATTCTCACAGCAGTCTCCTGGCACCGACTACATGCTCAGCAGCTATAAGAAATGCATATTTTCACACAGCATGCTCATTATTTGGAGCACACACACGCACACACACACACGCACACACGCACACACACACACACACACACACACACAGACAAAGAAAGGTAAAGTTCTTTGCATTATAAAACAAAAAATAAAGACTCTGCTTCAGGCTTCTTGACAGATGTGTCAGGTGATTGAAGGTTGGCATCACATTGCTTTTAGTTTCTCCATCAGCTTCATAATACATGCACACAGATGCTAATTAACCGCTATATATAGAAGGTAGCAGCACCTTTTCTTGCAAGCACATAGGTCCTTGTTCACCGATCCCCCTCATTGCAAACGTATTAATTACGCTAGCCAGCAGCGCGACCTTTGACCTTCTGTGCCCGACACTGTCTCACTGTGTGCTTAGCAGGCTCAGCCTCCTGTCGGGAGCTGACAGGGGGAGTGCTGGCTACAGCTTTGAGTCAGGAGGTGAAAGGAGAGGGGGGGGTGGTGATTCGAGCTGGAGTGTTTACTGCTACGGACAATAATTTACAGAAGAAGAGCAGACTACAGAGAAAGGCTGGGGAAAGAAGTACCTATTTGTTGTAAACCACAGCGTGTGAATTGATATTGTCTTTGTCAGAGCACATACAGTAAGAACCTATTGATTGATTGCATAAGCTCTCTTTGCCCCCTCCCCCCACCCGCCTCCTCTTTCATCCCTCAGCTCCTCTCGCATTCCTCTGCTGTACCTATGTCCTTAGTCATCCTTCCATGCCTCTACCAGTGTCACATCACAGATTTTCTATTCTGTTATTCCATCTCCTGCTTTTCCTACCAACCCTACTCTACTCCATACATTAGCAGCAGAAAGTGAAGTCCAGCCTCTGCTGTCTTACTCTCACTCCTTGAGCAAATAAAACATGCAACAGGAAATAAACAATGAATAATCCATATTCCCATTTGACAGAAAGGCAGTTAAGCATGTGTGTGTGTGCGTGTGTGTGTGTGTGGTAACATCTGGAGCTCAGTATTGTGATGGCTGTCCAGCTTGCGATTTCCCCTCCAACCATTTGCAGTGGGACAGAAAAAGACATGGCCAAAGAACATCTGGAGTCTTCTGATGGACAGAAATGGGACTCTTTAATATTACACTCATGCACGTCATCCGCACTGCTGGAAATATTTAACAGATACATGTGGGTTTTCTTAGGCTGCAAACACAATGCAACTCAAATACACAGTTAACAATGGTGACTGTGTGTGTGTATTTGATAGAGGTAGTTAACACGGGCATCTCATATGACAGCCTGCCCATATGAGTGCTGCCCATGTAATATTCTACACCCCAAAACTGTGTCTGCCTGTGTGTGTTTCTGCATGAAAACAAATGTATCAATATCTGCCATGTTTCATTACGCCATACATCAGTCCCATTTTAGAAAGACAGTCATATACGTTTTAGCTCTTGTTTATTGAAGTAAACCATGAGGTCTGCCAAAAGCTCTGATAAGTAAGTGTGGTTGTCATTTGTTTGTGCATATTAATGTTGCCCAGCACCAGCAAAGATTTTATAGACATGCCTGTTTTTATTGTTTTCCCTTATAAAACTGTGAAAATTCAGTCAACAGACTTGAGAAAGTCTTAAAAATGAAAGATCACATTTCCCCAAATCATCTTAAATTGACAGAGAATAACATGTAAATAGCTTTTAACTAGTAGAACTTCTTATAAATAAAAAATCTTAAAACCAGTTTTCCTTACCCGATCACCTCTGCAGTCACTGTAAAAAAGAAAAAAACAACAGATGTTTCCTCAGTGTGATAGAAACACTATTGCGCTGTGGGAGTACAGTGGTTGTCTATCCCTCTAGGGTACAGCAGAGGAAATTGGTGCTATCTTCGAACAGGGAGAGAGATATAACAACCCAGCATCAGAAAGCATGGTGTCAAACCACTTCAAATATTTTTTGTTTGTATCAGTGTTTATCTATGGTTCCTGAGCCCTTTAGGTGGCATTATAACAGCAGAGTAGCTGTCTCACCTGATGCTGTCACAACACTGAAGCATCTGAAATACAAAGACAATCTCCATGTAGCCTGTGGCACCTTCGATCTCTCTCGCTCCTCTCATCTCCTGGGAGTGATGATAGATTGACGTTTGCCCTCATTATGAGCCAGCAGTCATAAATCTCTTAATGATTCAGAGCCACACTGCGAGTGGTTGGCACCACTGAGAGGCTTATAATGGGTCTCCTGGGAAAGTGCACGTCTAGGCACCTACCGACTCTTTACCCACTTATCTAGATAAAATGTTATATATCATATGTAGAGGAGAGTGTGTGTATATATATGTATATACGCAGACTGCAGTCCAGTCAGTGATTGTAACAGGAGTAAATTTAACAAAATTAGCTGCAGTGAAGGACAAATGCAGAAACAATGGAGTAAAACAGCTGATAGTTCAGCCTCCCTCTCTCTCTCTCTTTCTCGCTCTCTCTCTCTCTCTCGCTCTCTCTCTGTCTATCTTAAAAAGAAGAAGGTTTTTCTCAGCGCTTTCTTTGATGTATTTCATCTGACATGTTTTGGAACTGTCCTCTTTTTCTCCATCATGTACTGTTGGATGAGGACATACTGCATACCCAGTCCAGTCACCCATAAAAGTATAGTTCAACAATTTGGACAATATTCACTTTTTTTTCAAAAGTGAAATGTGAAAATTGCAGCATGTATTGTTCTTTGGTTATTTTCATTAATAGCTGTATCTAAAGGATGAGTCACTTTGTTCTGTAACATAAAACATAATGGTAAGTCGGATAATATCCAATAAAATAACTTGTTACCAAAATTGGCACTTACAACCAAACTCATGCCTGTAAATACCAGCTGGTTTGCTTAGCATAGCAGAAAGACTGGGAACAGCCAGTCTGATTCTGCTCCAAGGTAACAAAATTCACTTACCATCATCATTAAAGCTCATAAATTAGCATGTTGATTTTTAAAAAAAAATGTAATCTATATAAAAGCTTAAGTATAAAAATGACACTAACATACAGACATTATTATTGTCCAAGATGGTGATTCCTGCCTGAAGCTGTTATTGTCAACGAAGTCATGAAGTAGGCCAGAGGACTTGATGTCGAAAGTTTTTATTTTTAATTTACTGCAGTGTACACAAAAATTCTACTTTTTAGGGTTGAAGCAGTAAAAATGCTGGAGGTGGAGGAGGTGAATAGGTGGTGTCTGTTGTTGTAAAAAGGAGAAGGAAAAAGGGGATGGAGAACTCTGTTGTGCCATCACCTCTGCCATTGATCACAAACTACTGTAAAGTTCGGGCACTGGGCCAAAAGCTGCATTTTATCCACATTAATAAGAGCCTGTTGGGCCGAGTCAACCACTTTCTATTGAAGCTGCTGCTGTAAAGCATGCTTATGTAAACAAAGGTTCTCCAAACATGATGGAGACTTGCCACCACACTGAAGGTTTCTAAAAGGCTGTCATAATAAAATTTATGTTTTATATTTTCTTATTCAAAATGAAAAAAGAAAACAATGATCATACTGACGTCTTGTCTGTGTGTCCAAACTTTGTCCAAATGTGGCTGTTCTGACATATAATCTATCGTCCTCTTCTTCTCCTGTCTCTTCTAAACCTATTAAATGTCTTGTTATGCTCTGGCCTGCATAACAACGAGAGGATTTGAATTATGCATTGCCTGCATTACAAAAACAAATATGGAGTATAGAAAGTCATTCTATTGGCATCAATGACTGACAATGAGAGCTGTCCATTACCTACCCATACCTGTCCATTTGATCTTAGGACTTTCATTAGGACTTAAACAGTGCACCTGAAAGATTGTCAGTCCTCCTGCTATCCAGCTATCATAACATACATATGTGAACAAAATAAGTCTACCTGTCTACCTAAATAATACTTCAGCCCCAGATAAAGCGGCAGAAAATGGATGGATGGATTTTTCCTGCAATAAATTCACTGCTATCTTTCTGTAAACTGAAATAATATGCAAGATCTTTATATTCAGTCAAATGAAGATGAGCTTCATCAGCTGAGTAGTTCATACAACTGTAGATCTTCAAATCCCATCATCAGTATTATCATTGCAAACACCTTTTATAAGTCTTGGCTTGAAAACTGAAGTTATGCATTCATCCTACTTCAACTAAGCAGGGAGACATTCAAAAACAAAATAAAATAAGTTGTCTCACCAACTGCATGCATGTAAACACAGCTGATGCTGAATGTTGTGTTGAGGTCAGTGAGTAGCCAAAAGCTTTCAGCTGCTTAAGAATCTTAAAAGCGGTGCTGAAAACATGAACTCCAAATGTAAACACATCTCAGCTCAGTCACTGTGTACTGTGTACTAGCTGCTTTCACGCTGTCGATTGATCATTGATCAGTTAAAAACATCTACATGCCTGAACAAGCTGATACATGTTTATAGGGATGTGTTCGCTACAGGCTCAAATCAGATGCTTTGATCTTAGTTAGGAAAGATAAAGAGCTAATGTATGTGGGATATAGTAATAACTGTACTAGAATACTAGCATTGATTAGTTATTTGTGCCATTGCCAAATACAACTAAAAACATGAAGTAACATGCCATTAACTGTAAAAATCTAATGCAAACAAAGGACTAAAACTATATTTGTAAAACATACATGAGGCTTAAGACAATGTATTATTCATCGTAAACAGTAATATGTCCTGCAGTGATGACTCAGAAGGGGTGTGCTCACCACAGAGCAAGACAGAAGCAGTTTTGCAAAGACAGAGGTTGTTGTCCTTCCCTTCAGTTCAAGTGCTCTGTGAAATGGGAACTCGAATGTTGTATTTGCATTTTTTTTTTCACGTGGTTTTTAAGTCTTAGTAATATCGTGATCATGACGATTATTATCAGGCTCACCTTGGTCATTATCATGGTCCAGCTTCAGCTCCAGCTGTCACATACACTGAGGTGTTTACAGAAGGAAGCAAACATCCGGCACTAGTTTACTGTGCCTTCCTTTCCTGTTGTCTGTTTGTCCATTGATGCTGTAGACAGCTGAAAGCTGGAGACAAAGATGCTTCTGACAGCCTATGTCCAGTATTTGCTTGGATGTGCTTTATTTATGTTTTTCATCAACACGCAGTGAAAGGGTGATGCAAATATATTAGTTTATAACAAGAGAGGGTTTGGCTGGGTTAATACAAAATGACTGTGACTGCAAATGTAATGTCAACACAAATAAACAGATTGGATATGAGAGTATCAATCAAAGGGAGAAGATTATTGATTATTTTAAATTTGTTTCACTCTGTGGATGTAACAGTTTGTTTATCACACACATACAAAAGTTTATTTTCAATAACTTTGGTAATTTTACAGTTAATTTGAGCCTTTGGCAGGCTGAGAGGAAAGCCTGCAGGTCTTCTTGAGCTGAGTTTCATTTATGAGACCCCTCGCTTTCTGTTTTGACTCCATATAGTATATTCTATAAGTTTAAAATGGACATAATGCCAATAACCTGCAGAGAAGAGGCATTGCCAGCGGTTATGATAAATGGTTCTTCTTTGCTTTCAAGTGTTATATGGCTTCTGTTCCTACTTTGTGTGTTTTATGTGCTGTCATGACAGAGATCCTCATGCTGCCTGTTTTTAATGTAATATGAGTAATTTCCATCATCAAACTGTCCTCCTCCTCCAGGTCATTCCAGGCAGCTGACAATGCAGGGTCACTTTCACAGCATGTCAGTAGTTGGAAAACAGTCAGTGACACTACAGACAGACAAGCATGTGATGCTGCTGTGATTCTGGGCTGAAAACAGGGTTCATTTTCAATACTGTAAGAAGTTTTTCAGCATGAACATGTGCCACATCGCAGGTCATAGAGCTTTACACTCCAGCACTCAGGACGTTTTCATATGTCACAGAGCTGTCCATGATGACCTCTGCAACCTTCCTACCTCCCTTGGCATCACACCCACAGAGAGCTCATCTGGATAGATGACTTTTAAAGCTCCTTTGGTGGATTCTTGAAGGGTGAAAACTGTTTTCTAACTATTAGTGTGAAGTCTCAGAGATTATATTACAGAGATATTAACAGGACTTTTCCAACTGGCCTCATGCTGTCAGGATTGGGCCCAAAGAGAAAGGTCCTTTCTCCTTTTCTTCCATGTATGTATAAATGACTTTCCTGATAATAATTGGTAACTTCTAACTATATCAGGAGACATATCATGTCGCTGAGAAGATTTAGGAGGTCTGTGCCCATTTTTATTCACTTGGACAAAGAAGAACTGATGACAACGAGTTTAGCTGTAAATGTCATGACATCTACAAGACAGTAGTCAGCAAAACGCTAAATTAAGTATTAATAATATATTTAGGGTTTTTTTTTTAAATTTAATTTATACTTATTTCAGTGCGGTTTGTGCCTTATAAAACACTTTTAGTTGCAAGATGAACCTCTAGATGTTATAACTCACACAGTTTATTCAAATAATCCATAGTCTGAGTATTAGGTCTATTTAACTCCAGCTGTGGGACTAAGGATGTCAGCTGTCCTGAATAATTATTTAGCGCTTGAATGTGGCTGCGACTCATGATCTCAGTAGCCTAATTATAAAATCTGCCTAGGGTGGTGTGTGTGCGTGTGTGTGTGCGTGCGTGTGTGTGTGTGTGTGTGTGTGTGTGTGCGCGCGCGCGCGTGCGTGTGTGTGTGCAGTGGTGCTTAAGTACCCTGGTCAGCGCCGGGCGGCACACATGCACTTCAGCGAGCGGAGGAAGTTCACCGGAGCAGTGTCTCTCTGTCAACAACATCCAAACCTCAAAACCAGCTGCTTCCCTCCTTCCGTTTTTAATAACTTTGCGAACCTCGCAGGTTCCTCCTGACCTTTTTACTCTACTGGGATCTAGTTCTTCAGGACAACCTTTCTTTTCCAGCTGAGCATGAACCAGCCGCGCCGCGCCGCCGTCTGCGTGCCGTGAAGCGGGCTACTTTCTCCTTTTGTCCTCCTCCTCCTCCTCCTCCTCCTGCTGGAGCTAGAGAGATGCCCGGGGCAGGATGTGCTCCAGCCGCAAGATCCTGTGGAGCCTGCTCCTGCTGTCCTTGGTGGAGGTGGGCTTGGGTGTGGCGAGCATCGTCCTGGGAGCCGTGGGCATTAGCTGGGTCCGGGGCCAGCACAAACCGCAGCAAGGTGACGCGTCACCGGTCTGGAGCGGACTCTGTGTACGTCCTGGGAACCACTCTTACTTTTTTCCACGTTTATTAGCACAGATGATGAGTAATGGATGGTTGAAGCACAGCTAAAACTCAGCGGGAGCCATCAGCCTTTTATTTACCATCCTTTGTAAGCATATTCTGACATGGGCTGCATGTATAAGTACAAAAACAAGGCAAACTGTATTATATTCCTATAAATTAATAATATAATTAGTCCTATTAAGGAAAAAAGGTGATTAATTATTATTATTTTTAAACAGGTTAATTGTTTTCACAATGATTGTGACAGGCAAACAGCCTGTATGTAGAATGTAACACTTGCATATATCAGATCAAACCACAGTAAACTAATGTTTATTTACATAGCTCATAAAATATGTTAGTCCTTCTAATAAGAGGTTTGAGTTTGGTCTGGGACTCATAAACAATTCTCTATTGATGTCCTGCACATTTCATTGTTAAAGGTTTTGGTTTGAGAAATGTTGGGATATTTTATTGATTTTTTGCTTGTGCTGGTGGCCGTTGATCTAATATTGACCACTAATTGGAAGTTGTGGCTCATCCCCCTTAGGATTAGTAACCTGGCCGTGGTGCACACTGAATATTTTTGGATATGTTTGTCCTTTCTGTGGTTGTCCATTAGCTCTTAGTTATTTGGCTCACTAGATGCCTCTGTGCTGGAGCTAACCATCAGTTTCATTAAGTCCTGCTTGCATTATTGCTCAGTGCTGTCGAAGAGCCAAAGCTTTTATGCACAATGGTCTTCTCACTCTTGTGTATGTGTGTCCACTTGTTACGGTGCTGCTCTCAGCCTTGTTGTCTTGATTTTGCTGGTGAACAGTGGAAAGTTGAGTTCTGGATGTTTTAGTAGTCATCTATAACATTGACTCAGCTACCGTACGATGACCTCTGCTCCGGCTGCTGTTACTGATAATTACTGACCATGTCAGTGTCTAATTATTGCAAAGTTTCTAAAAAACTTTCAAAGTGTGTAATGATGTGGAGGAGTACAAGAAAGACACTGGGAGAGACAGAAATTAGTGATGTGAGAACAAGTGCAAGCGGAGTGTGTGAGCTGCTGCAGAGCTGTTATTCAATGTGACATCTATGTGTCGTCTCTGAGTTGAGCACTGTCTGCTGAGTCAGCCACCTGCGTCTCATGATGCCCAAAGATTTAGAAACTGGGAATCATGAAACCAGATCGACGACTGTTTCTGAAATACAGCAAATGCTCAGATTTTAGTGTGAAAGAAAAGTGATTATGATTTATGATGAAGGCCATGAGAGTTCTTTTCAGAAATATCAAGAAGCCACAAATGTTACTGAATATCAGACGATTTTAAGTTGCATCTTAATGTCCTTTAATTACTACAACTCACTGAAACTGACACTGCAAATGACAATGAGAAGAATCCAAGGAGTGGCACCACAACACACACACACACACACACACATTAGCATCCACCAACTTTCAGCAAAACAATGCAGCTCGCAGCTCATTGTGCTTGTAAGTGCACTCTGCCAGCATAATACACTGCCATGCTCTTCCAGTTCATTCTGAATCACTGACATCCAGTTCAATGTGGCTTCCTGCTACAGGCCCACCATGACACTCTATTTTTAGTGGGAGAAAATTGCATCTGAATAAATGAGTGTATAGAGCACATTCACCCTTCCTGTTGCCAAGACAGTGCAGAGGAAATGATAAAAATATTTTATATGCTAACCAGTAATTGTCTCAGTGACAAACTCTTTCAAACTTTTGCAACATTTGCTTATTTACTGTTGTCTCTCTTTTCAGTTTCTGGTCTGTGGGATGTGTGGAGTGTTGTGTGCTCGAAAGAGGACAGGTCTTATTGTAAGTACTTCTATATATTATTTCTTTTGTTTCCCTAAGGCCCAGTAGCCTTTTTTGTTGTTGTTTCTTCTTCTTCTGTTAGATGGCGTTCTCTTTCTATAAGCAGCTTTTGGGGAAATATGGTCGTTTAAGTTCCAGCCATGTAGCTTAGCACTAAGACTGGAATTAAAAGGAAGCAACTAACTTGTGTCCAGTGTGTCTAAAGTTCACTCATTAACACATCGTATCTCGTTTTTTTGAATCTGTACAAAAAGCATAGAAGGTAAAAATGTTTTTTTCATAAGTTTTATGGGGCTTTGGAGCCAGACTATATCCTGTCCAGTACCTGATGCTTCAGTGCTGTCCAAAAGTTGCAAATAAATGTTGGCTCACACACATTCTGCATGTGTTACCCCTGTTGTGTGTGTGTGTGTGTGTGTGTGTGTTGTCCTCTGAGCAGGTGCATACAGTATGCTCTGAAATAGACATCTGAGGAAACCAGAGGAGACAAGCAGTCACCTCTCCTCTTCTCTTTCTGTCGCTCTTTCCATCTTTTTCGCTCAGTGATCGCATCGCGGCCTCCCAGTGACTCCGAGTCCTCATGTTTCCCTCTGACTCTCGCTGTCTCCTGCAGGGAGGGCGCTAATGATGGATCAGTGTCAGCACAATCTGCTGTAACAGAGACATCCCTCAACCTTCTTTACCCCGTGCCTCGCTCTATCCATGCCCACCTATCGTTTGTTGTTTTTGTCGCGATCTTCCACCTCGTGCCTTTCCCTTTTTCATCGCTGTCATTCATTTCTCATCCATCTCTTTTCAATCTCATTTGACCAGTTTTGATGCTCTGACTCTCAATTTTCCCCATTTTTATCTTGCTCCATCCCCTCCCTGCTTGTCTGCCTGTGGGGTGATGATTGCATTAGGTTAGTTTGGCTCAGGACTCCTGCCAGCCACTTTCCACACTTCACCGGATAATGACTGAAATTGGAGATGCCCTTTTTCCATGCGGTTAAAGGCACTAACGGCATCTGCTCTGGGAGCAATGAAAGAGAACCTGCACTCTCGACACAATACACAAACACACGTGCATATATACAATCAATGGTGAGAAGAACTGAATCTAGTGGAATGTATTAATATGACTAAAAAGCAGCAGCACTACAATCCGCTCTTGCTTTAAGAACAATCAGATTCTCATACACTCGTGCTTCAGTTTCCAGCAGATGAGAACAATCCTGAAGGAGTAATCAGTAAAATGTGATCGGCTGAATACTCTAAGTAAAATCTCCCCTCTAATCCACAAATCAGACACACACACAAGCACAAATACAGCAAGTGATGCGCCCATATTTTCAAGCCAGGCAATATTTCTGGAAGAGACTGTGTGATTTGAGGACGATCCAATTTTCTAATAGGAAATGAGATTTATTTTGAGTGATTCACATTACTCATCACAACCTCCGCTCTCCAACAGCAGAATGATGGAGATGGAACTGCTCAATAGCAGTTCGTGTAATTCCCATCTCATCACATTTTGTCATTTTGTTTACAGTTTTGTTGATGGGATATCAATCCTGTCTTTTGCATTAAGATAAACCATCTATCTGTCTCTGCCCCTCAGATGATCCTATTCTCCGCGTGCTGCATCTGCGGTTTGATTGGTGGCATCCTCAACGTCCAGTTTGTTAGGGCGCTGGAGAAGCGGCCAGAGTCGATGCGTTCAATCCACCTGGCTGCCATGACGCTGGCCTGTCTGGGTAAACAAAAAAATGACGCAACACAACAAAACATGATGTAATGCAACACAGCGTAATAAAAAATGCCACTGTTGATAGGTGTGACATGCCAATGCTATCAAAATATATGAATGTTGATGGAATATGTTTATGTTAAAGTTTCCAGGAAAAGTGTGTGTACTGTACATTCAAGAATATTTAATAAAGATTAAGGCAAAATATACCTTTGTATGTCATACATCAATAATGCCAAAAAAGACTTTGTCTGAGTCTCCCATGACAATCAATTTTCGTTATCACACAACTTTAAAAAATCCATGAAACCCTAAAGATGGAACAGCCTGCTCTTTAAAAATGAATAATTCTTGCATTTATTCTCAAGCTGGCTTTATTTTCCTATCTTGTCCAGGGATTTCGTCCTGTACCTTATCCGCGTGGTTGACCTGTCGCCTGGCCAGCTCCGAGCAGCAGAGGATGTTCCTGGAGAGGGAGCACTCGTTACACCACTCACACGAGATGACTGAGAAGGTAAGAGAGCGTGATAGTCCAACTTTTGCTGAGAACAGCTTGTATAAACAGCCTATGTTCAAGTTTGCTTATGACTTTCCCCCATAACAGGAGACCCTGGACAACTCCAGTAATGGCATTCCTCAGATCTCCTACAACGGACACACTGCAGCAT
Source organism: Mastacembelus armatus (assembly GCF_900324485.2). Taxonomy (NCBI): domain Eukaryota; kingdom Metazoa; phylum Chordata; class Actinopteri; order Synbranchiformes; family Mastacembelidae; genus Mastacembelus; species Mastacembelus armatus. The sequence continues at coordinate 10,270,423 of NC_046643.1, read as the reverse complement.
CACCGTGACGACACATCAGTAGACAAATGCAGCATGTACTTTCTTCTACATATCCTGCAGCATACACAGTAACTTTATTCTGACTACAGGGAGTCTCTTGCCTTGGAACCAGTTTGTCTGCTTCTGGAGTAAGAAAGACATTTTGACAGGGAGGCATTTGTGCTTCTGAATAATTATGCAAACATGGGTTCAACCCCCCCCCCCCTGTTCAACTCAGACCAAAGCCAGGATGGAGAGCTGACATTTGGGTGACAATTCAGGTGACAAACATTTGCTTGACATCATCTGACCTTTAATCTAATTAGATATTTTATCCAAAAGATGCCTCAAAGTGATGAGCACAAACCAAGCATGCAGCGGATTCACTTGTTTTGAAGAACTACTGCTATTCCCATCTCAATGTCCTTATTCTCCTTCTGTCTTGTTATGGATTAATAGAATGCAGATGTTGAGATAGTCTAATAATGGAATGCTTTGACATGAAAATACAGTGATGCACAACATACTGTACTGTATACCCATGCTTGTATACCAGGAATCTAATCATGTCTATGAATCATACATATTTTTATAACTGCTTCTTATAAAAGGGAATTAAAGTAAAGTATGACAAATCTGAGTGAGAATGGATTATTTCAGTCTAGAGTTTTTTTGTATTGCTGCAATAGCAGCAACATGGATTTGGCATTATGATCCCAAAATATGCAGATTAGGTCCATCTCATGTATGCAGAATGTCCCCGTGTGTGTGCATGCATCCTCTGAGTGTACAGTATATGTGCATGTTTCTGGAAGTATGTGATGTAATTTCTCAGCTGGTAGCCACGTTGCAGCCTTTCAATCAATATACTTTTTTCAATAAATACATTGATAACCTGCACCCCAAACTATCAACACAACCAGTTCACGGCAGGATTTAGGAAGTCACTGTACCAATGTCTCGTCATAGAGTTGGCCACTGGGCAGAGGTATGTGTGTGTGTCTGTGAACTGGGACTCACAGTAGCGTAAGCTTCTGGGAGCTCTTGCTGACTAGAAAACCACATCAGTATTTATTGCCGTGACAACATACGGGAGTGGACCATGGCGCCTCAGCGAGCGCCACATCTGCACTGCCTGTATGTGTGTGTATGTGTCGAAATGCTGAATCATGTGACCTCCTGCGGTGCTGCTCTGTCAAAAACATTAACAGTAACACGAGTCACTGTGTGTGTATGTGTGTGAGAGCGTCTTTCTGTGGTTTTGTGAATAAAATATAAAAGCATTGTTAGGACATATTGACCAGTCCTCAGACCTTCAAAGGAATGTTTCAATGTGAAGACTTTGGTTGAGGGTGTGGGTTAATTGGATTTAGACTGGGGTTAGGGTAAAGGCTCGGGTTAGGCATTTAGTTGTAATGCTCAAGGTTAGGGAAGGGGAACGGGCACGCATTATGTCAATAAGTGTCCTCACAAAGACAGCTGTACAAATGAGTGTGTGTGTTTGTTGCACTAATTGGACACTTGAGGTCACCCTAATGATCTCAAGGTGGCATTGCAGGTAAGAACAAGATACAGAATCAATGGAAGTCTCTTATCAGATATACAGCATTCCTGCTGGACTGGTTAGTGCAAAACTTTTATTTTACATAATAAAGGCCAGGGAATTGCATCATTTACAGTTATTTCAATAACCTTATCTTATCTTATCTTAACATATTCAGTCACTCCAATATATGTTTAAAAACACTTTGAAAATATTTGGTAAAACTTGAGGTATTTGAGAAGATGTGTGCTGGTCGCCATGGATTTTTACACTGTAAGCTATAGGGTCATAATTATATTAACCTCAAGGGGGCCCCCTGAGGCAAAAAATGAGCTACTGTGTCATTAACTCCTTATTCCTGGACTATTGCACAGCCCCAGCTTTGTTATGTGATAGTATGGTTAAAGTTTTATTTAGGAATTTCCACATACGGCATCACTTGATGTTATGGTCTGGATTCTGACACTGGACCTCCTATCACAAACATCAAAATGAATCAGGCTTTTGGGAGCTGGTCAGGACATTTCTACAGAAAATAACATTTAGCTTCACTCCCAATCTGACTGTGACTGCAATTATCTTGCACTATATTATGCAAGCTGAATATTATTCTGAATATTATTTAAATTATTTTGAAAAACTACATGGGCAAAATAAAACAACCCACCACTATTTGGTATAAGCAAAAAACAGACTGGGTCTTATTTTTTAAATGCAGGGATGAAATTTGTGTTCTTTTTTAAATGTTGTAGTAGGGCTACTTCACCTCCCAACCAGCAGGGGGAAACATAAACAACTGTGATTAATATTTAACCGGGGAAAAGCCTTCCTCAGACAGGAAGTTATCGATTGTTGGTCTTCCGGTCTTCCTATGCAGCATGGCGAACTTGGAGCATGCTGAAGATGACCCAAAACATGTGAAAGTTTCTGGTGAAATCCCCGAAACTCGTACCGAAGTCCGGTCAGCAGAGGTGTCCATCGCATCGGGCGCGGTCCCGTGCACGATCCCGTCGTTCGCAGCCGCCTCCGCGCTGCTTTCAGCGCCGTACTCGTGTCTGGTCATGAACACGCACCGGAGGCACGTCGCACTGCCGCCCATGTACTTGAACAAGAAGAAGACCGGGATAAGGGGGGAGCTGGAGGCCGAGCTGCTCAGGTTTTCCCAGAGGTGACAACAGACACACACACACACACACGCACACGGTTTGTTTGGTTTAACCTGACCAACACTTAGTTTGTGTAGCTGTTGTTTATGGTGTAAAGTCACACAATGTAAAATGTATGACAGAAGCATTAACAGTAACATGGATCAGGACTAGATAAAGGGGCTGCTCAATATACCGAAGACTTTGGGATACACCAATAAAAATGGACTTAGAGTAAAGAGGCTGTGTCACAGGGGCGATTCTAGGATCAGACCTTTGGGGGGGATCAGCCCCTCAGGACAATGACACTTATACAGGACCTTATGTCCAGAGGTCTGTCTGCTGACTCCATCTGACTCTGGCGCTGTCAACTAAACAACAACTTTAACATCCAGTCACAGATTTCATGATTTAATGAGAGGTATAAATTGATACATATTTATTTATAATGTTATTCTAATTAGTTAGTGTCCTTTTGACCTTACTTTCTCACCTGAACCTGGTTGTTTTATTAAAAAACAAAACAAAAACATGTATCTATCTATGGAAGTACAAATTTCCAATGTAAATATACTTTCTTGTGTAGTTACATATGTAACATGTAATTTGAGCTGCTATGATTTATTAACCATGCTTATTATAAAAGAATGATTGCAATGCTTTATAATACTGAACATTATTTCATCTCCATCTACGCTATAATGCATCAGTTTGCATCAGTTAGTTCGTAACCTGACAGGTGTGCAGCTAAGTCACCTGCTTGTTTGACAATGATTGCAAAACAAGTTAGCAAAATCTAATGTTAGTTAATAATAGGCCAAATTATTATTATTTTTTTTATGGGTGCTGAGATGAAATTTAAGTGTGCTTGAGCACCCCTAAAAACTGTTTCAAATCGCCCCTCCTGTGACATGTCATATGCTGTGCTGTATTAGTCTGGTTGTATACCATCTGGATTGTTCAACATGCTCCATTGTTTCTTGCAGTCTGAAAGGAGTGCCTTTAGCTTACGACAACATCAGGATACTGGGCCAGCAAGGAGACATTTACAACGACAGCGGCTACATCCACATGGACATAGAGGCCAACTTTATTCTCTTCCAGCCTAAAAAAGGACAAAAACTACTGGTGAGATTTACATTATTCAGTTGAGCCTCTTATCCAGCATCTTAAATTACAGCACATTTGTAGCATAGTGTCTTTGTGTGTGTCTCTAACAAGAGCAAGATTTGTTTTGCCTCAAAATTACATAAATGTGATTTTTTTTTTCCCCCCTCTGTTTAACCAGTATTGCTGACGAAAGACATTGCCAGTCCCATGCCCCAAAACATAAACATAACTTTACTTCTTGTCCCTCTGGAATTTAAGCAGATTGATGTATTTAGACTGTGTTTCTGTTCACAGGGTAAGGTGAACAAAGTAGGAGTGAGTCATGTGGGCTGCCTGGTGCATGGCTGCTTTAATGCCAGCATCCCCAAACCAAACCTGGTCACCATAGAAACATGGAGGGATGCAGGACCGAGGATCGGAGCAGAGTTGGAGTTTGAGGTGACTGCTCTGGACGCTGACACTGCTGGTGTCCTCCTGATCAGAGGACGATTGGACAGGACCAGGCAAGTGTGGTTGGAGGAGGAGTTGAGTGGAAACAAATCTGAGGCCTCTTCTTTTTTTTCTAACTTTAATAAACCTGGACTGTGTGGTTCCTTAGTCTGATTATTTTAGGAACTGGTTGAGGAATGGTTTGACATTTTTAAGATGGGGTGTTAAAACCCTTGATTAATTTTGTTTTTGTGTGTATGAATGTCAGGGTCCAAGAACTGATGGCTATCGGTGAGAGTTCAGAGTCCAACATCCCTACAGACCAACCAGATGCACCAGACACAGAACACATCCCAGAAACCACAGAGGAGTCTTCTGACAAGACCCCAAAGAAAAAGAAGAAGAAGAAAAAAGACAAAGTCAAAGAGGAAGAGAGAGAAGCGGAGCTAACACCTTCCTGCCAACAGGATGGCAACACGGCAGTAGAGCTAAACGGAACGATAGATGAAGTAAATGCCAATGAATCTGGCGAGAAGAAGAAGAAGAAAAAGAAGGAGAAGCACCTGAAAGAAGAGGAGGTTGAGCTTTCTATCATGGAGGTCCACGGGAGTGACTCCAGTGGCTACATCAGCGAGAAGCCAAGCAAAAAGAGGAAACATGAGTCTGGTAGTGATGTCACATCTGGTTTTTGTGAAGCTCCTAAACCACCAAAATCCAAGAAGAAGAGGAAGAGTGATGTTGAGAAGTTTGCCTGAAAAATTCATCATATTCTCTGTGGAAATCAGGTTAATTGTGTACTATAACTGAGGCTTTACCATCCATGTCAATGACTACTTAATATCTGATGTGCCTTAAACAGTTCAGCACAATATTAAGAGCAAGAGTCCTGTTTTGTCTGCTGAGCTCGTTGAGTCAGGAGTTCAGACATGCAAGGGAGGCAGTTTCTGCAATGACATTTGTAGGTTGTGGAAAAGCACATGAGGGGATAGATGCAGCCTGGACCCATCAGTCCTTACTCGCTTGCAATTCCCTTACACTGCCTGATGGGGGAGCAAAACTGCTTCATACATGTAGATTGAGACAAAAACACAGGAATTAAACCTTGTCAAGGTCAGCTGTTAAATAAGGGTGTGAGAGTAAAAGGGGCATGTTTTGCCTTGGAAACATGGAGTTAAATGGGACAAAAGAAACTGATGCAGGACAGCTAAACTGAATTCAAGACACTTGTTCTTTTGCCTCTTGTGCCTCTGTACTTCATAGGACCTTTTTGATGAAGGTTGCAAAGGAAAAACATTTTTACTGCCATTATCAGAGTATGCATCCTAGACATTAACAGTGCATTGATGAATTGTTTGTAGTGATTTTCTGACTTCCTTCATGGAAAGTGCTCACATAAATTTGTGTTGACTCAGAACCAAAAGAAATTAAATTTTCATCCGAACTACAAAGCTCTATATTTTGAGAACTGCTTCCATTTCTTTACTTTCTATATTATTTGGAAAGATACATGATGTACAGATAAGTAGTAACAAGATTTAATGTTTTTCATAGCAAATTCTCCCTTGTACATCCGACTCTTTAATGCCGAGCAGTGGGTGTCAAGTGATAAAGTGCTGAGAGACAGCCTAAAGATCTCCGTGTTTTCTTTACCCCCCCTTCCCTGCACACACACACACATATACACACATGCAAATCCCTGTGCCTTCCAGTGGGGAGTCTTAATTAGCTGTGAGGTGCTAAGAGTTTGAGAGCTTATCGAGAGCTGGTTAAAGAAAATAGATAAGGAGCTGCAATTACCTCATCTTCATCTGTCGCAACTGATCATATACTTGTCACTGAGATCAGCTGCAGCATTGTTGTCTCTTTAAATCTATGTTTAGCATTCACAAATGCCTTTCATGTATCCGAGCAGATAGGATAATGTCAGAGAAAATGTAAATTACAGTTGCTGTGTTGTTTTGTTTTTTTTTAACTAGCTATTACCCCCCTGCAGGTTTCAGCTGAACCAGCAAATAGCATGAAAAAAGGAGCATTTGACCACATTTTCTCTGGAAAAGGGCTACAAGCTTCAACTCATTTAACTTTTTTTTAACACAGCTTCAGACTTGATTTAATAGTAAGAAAAATAAAAGCTTTAAATTATGACATATTAACGCTTATCACACGCATGATGGATTATTAGAAAGTAAGGAATTGATAAATATTAAATTAATAGTTTTGGAAAAATCTTATTTTTTTTTGCCAAGGTATACATGAGAAACTTTACACCCCTTTTAGTAACCTCCTGTATTTACTACAGGGTTCCAAGCAGCTGATCCCGACCATGAAATAGTTTAAATTGTTATGGTAAAGACATGAGATTGTTAATCAAGCTTATCAATCGACTCTTGGCAAGAAAGTGAATATCTAATTCCAAAGATGACTGTTTCTTTGATGTATTACCAAGTTTTCTGTTGTTTTTTAATATTCTCTTACAATTTGGAAACTGAAAAGCTGATAAGTAGGTCAGTCTCTAAAGCATGAGTAAGTAACATTAGTCACGACTTATAAACTCCTTGTATACACCCATGGTGCACCAAATAAGACCTGAGTACTTCATGAACTGAGTGAAATGCAAATTCTGCTTCCAGTGGAACTATACACCTAAATTAAAGGCACACACACACATTTATACACTTTAATGTGCTTATTCTACATACATTTTAGCCTTCAGCAGAATGTCAACTAACCCTAACCCTGCAAATCTGTTTCTAGAATGACCTCGAGTTGTTCAGCCTCCTCTGCTGAACTGTGCAAACACACGAAACACTTAAAACTTATCTTAAGATAAAGACACTTAAAAACAATGATCTGAAAAGCTGATGGTTCAGTGTAATGTATCCTGCCATGACCTCCCTCTGCCTTTATCACTCTCATTTGCTCAAATTCAGCCCCAGTGCACCTCTCTTGCACCTGTACTCCCTCCCTCCATCACCACTCATTTATCTTGTCATTCGTCCTATCACTCCCTCACGCTGACTCCTTCTCTTCCCCCATCCTGTTTTCCCTCTCCTCCTCCTACTCCTACTTGTCTCCCTGATTTATAGGAAGCGGTGAGTAGTTCACACACATTCCACTTCTAACACCTCCCCTCCTGCCACTGGACTCTCATATCTAGGCATGGTCGTTCGTCTTCATGATCCTCTGATGGAAAGTAGAAGAGGAGGGTTAAAAGATGAGACAATAGGAGGAGTGTTGTTTTTGCTAAGCAGGCCAGACTATCTTTTCATGCACCTCTCTCTGTCTCTTGCTGCCTCGACAGGAGTGGTCTCTGATGTGTGTGTGTTTTTGTTAATGTGTGTGTACGCTGGATGTGCGTCTCTATCTCCTGTCAAAGTTTCCAGCCCTGTCGGCTCCAACATGAAAGAGCCCACAAAGTCTTTATGGAGAACAAACGGCGCCCTGATGCAGTGCTCCAGGTTCAGGACACACACACACAACAACCCATGCCACACACTCACTGGCTCCCTCATTCATTCACTCATGTAGACACACCACATCCACAACCCACAATCCACAAATCCCTGTCCTTGCACACCCCCATTGGCCAGGCCTAATTAGTTATGTGGTCGGCACTCTGCTCTATCCCAGAGCCCCAAATGGCAGCAGGTCATAAAACCTTAAGTGTTCCACCAGTAAGAGCTGTGCAACTGCAGTCATATATCCTCCAACACAGTCCAGACCTACTGACATCTATGAAATGACATTTTCAAAGGCTTTCATTGGAGACATTTCTGAGAGATTTTTGGCATTTCTGCTTTGCATCTCTGTTTTTTATGCTCCCTCAGGTAGGAAAATAGCTCACACTCACAAATTCAGACAAGTTTAAGCATTAAACCCTTTCTCACAACGGATTACTCTCTCCACACACACATAAATAAACACACATGCACACATGGACACACACTATTAACCCCAAAAGTAAATGTTACTAGTGATTCCCATAGTTAGTTTGTTTCCTTGGCACCCGACAACGCCCTGCCTTCGGTAACCCTGGCAGTGACAGAGGAGTGTTTCCTCTGACACAAGCAAATTGTGTTTGGACCAATTTCTATGGATGTGTGTGTTTGGCCAATTTCACAGGCTTATTAGCTGTTGAATACCTCAGGGAGTTAAAAGTGAACATGTTGATTAAACATCTGATTGAATAGAGCCACATAATAGGAAATAACTGTGTTAACTTCATACAACACCAGTGATCCTGGAGTCTGTCCTCATTTTTTCTGTGTGTGTGTGTGTCACATTGCATGTGGATCAATGTATGGATCAGTGACAATGTCAAAAATAATCAGTTTTGCTTTACTGAAATTAAATTATATTCTTTCAAGAATTTAGAAACAATGCATTTATAATTTATGTACAAAAAATAATAAAGAAATGGAGCCCAACGAAGAGCCTTGAGGAACTTTTTATGACAAAAATATGTAACGTTTTCCATACCCACTTCTAGTATGACTTGATGGCCATGGTATAGTAATTATTTTCTGCTAAATAAATAATAATAAATGTTTTCTTAAGTAAGAAAAGTACTGTACTTTTAATGTACATAAGTAGGTAGGCATAGTAGGTTTTTTAGGGTTTTATAAATGTGATACTCATTCAACACATCACATAACATTTCTTAATATTTAAATCTCATGTTGACTACAGATTTGAAATGTCTTCACATTGCTCAAATTTTGCGTTAATTGTGTGTGTTTCCTGCATTATTTGGTTGAAGTGAACTTTCTTTCCCACATATCTTATTTGGACTTTGTCATGCAGAAAGATTTTATTTTGGTGTGTCTACCTACTTGTACTTGTATGTGTGCATGAGCGCTCTGCCCTGGCCAGCCAGCCAAGTGAGATTAATAGGGCTCAGAATAATCAGGAGGTAATGGGAGGCTCATAGACGTCTAGACAGTATTCAGACCAAACCATAACTCCTACACCCAAAACCCAAGGGAAATATGGCAGGGCAAGGACAAAAGGTAAAATAAAGATTACTTAGTTGTAACATTAACTGAATGCAGCAATTATGATAGTAACATCATCCAAGGAGACAAAGCTAATAAAGAATGAGAGCAAATCATATGAGCATAGACACAAACGTGAAAGTTAACACAGTGATTTACTGTAGAACAACAAGCTAATGTAAAAAAAATAATTTTTATCATTCCCTATACCTTTGCATATAAATCGAGAGGGAAACAGAAAAGTGGAGAAGAGTAATGGCGGGAGGGGTAAGGAACACACACAGCATATCATCAGACATTCAGCCACAACCTCCCAAAACCACAGTAAAAATAAATAAGCCAAGAGGGGGAAAAAAACCTCTGGGTCTGGAAAAACTTATGTCATGTTTAGTCATGTGGCCCTACAGGACAATACCCAGGACACAACTAAATATTTTATTGTTATATTTTTATGACAGCCTTGTCAAAAGTTATAGTTAAGTTGCAGGTATATGTACAGGGAAGAGGGAAAGGTGATGAATGAAACAGGACAAAGACAGAGAGTCAGAGATGAAATAAAAGGGAAATGTGGGTGGCCACTGCTGATGATGTGTACATTAGGGCTGATTGCTGGAAAAGCACTTATAAAGTCACTTGGCAAGAAGATGAAAGAAACTCCCCTGATCAGTGAACTGTCCGCTGACTCTGGCAATTACGTGAATTTGTAATACCAAAATCTATATATGATAAAAATGTTTAAGGTCCAGAGAAAGACACTGAGTTAAAGATGCATATGGACGACAGCAGCTTTCACTGAAGGTGGTGTATCAAGCTCATGATGAACCAACTTCATGTTGAAACAGGGTAAGAGAAATACAACACTCCTATTTGTCACATAAGAGTAACTTGGAAAAGTCTAATAAATTGTTCTTGTGGTAACCAGTGCATCATGAGAAAGAATCTGTGCCACAGGTGCTACATGAGCAACTATAAAGCTTTTATATTTTATTATAGCAACATTAAATGTACGTCAGTGTTGTGTGAACATAAGAAAGACTGGGGGTTTCTTAAGTTCTGTAATTTTCCAATACAGCACCTCTGTAAAATTTGCTTGCTCTTTCACTTTGAAGCTGTATACGTAAAAGCACATTCTTTAATGTTGAAACGTTTTCTCTGTTTACTAAGAATGTGGGAAATACTGGAAATCATCAACTTCCTTTTACTGGAAAAAAGGTTGCAAAAACGTTACAAGATGGAAGAGTAAATTTATTGTGATGCCATTAGATGCTATGACTTCCAGCACTGCCTATGATCAGAAATCCAGCTGGGGAAACAAGCATTAATTCAGTTAAAAGTTATATTTTTCTTCACTGCTGTTCAGATTTTCCAATTCGCCTTCGTACTTAAGTACTTCTGGCACTGTGGTGGTGAAATGTTCTAATCTAGTATCTGAAACTGTCGTGTGTAAACATATTTTACATAAATTAAGTGTAACGAGGAAAAACAAATGGATTATAACTTACCCAAAGAAAAGCCAGACAAAGACACTTACAGTCCAGTGGCATGAGGACAGACCTACAGTGGCAAAGTGCTTATGCAGGCAACATCTACAGTATCCTCATCATCATCATCATCATTATCATTAAAAAGTGGCATCAGTCTCTCAGGCAACCCAGGCATCCCAGCATACACCAGAGAATATGACTCTTAAAACAAATGAAACATGACACCCGCAAAATACACAGTAATGGCTGGGGTGACCTGCTTTTAGAAAATAAACATGGACATTACTCAGACAGAGGGTGGGGTGGGGGTGAAGTGGAGCAAGGTGCTGACATGGGTGAGGGTGGGTGGGGCAGCCATACAATGAGATTTGTAACATGGTGGTGGAGAGTGGGAGCTAAGAGGTTGGATTAAGCAGAGGAAGGTAATTTGGAAAGGAGGAGCTGAGGGCATGCAATGGTTTGGCAGCTGGAAGGCATGGGTTTTGGAGGAAAAGAAGCAAGGAGATATATGATGTGGTAGTGGAGTTTATCCAACTTCCACACGCACGCACACAAGCATGAACTCTACCTTTCACTGGCCACCCAGCTGTGTAAACACCGCATGACTGGCTGTTGCCTAAAGTGCCAAGCCAATCAGAGGGCGAGAGTTAGAGGAAGGTGGGATAAGTCAACCAATGAGTCAGCTTCTGGGTGTGGAGAAAAGGAAGGAACCACTGAGAGATTCAGAGTGACACAATGAAGAAGAGGCTGATAGGTCAGGAGTTAAACTCATCTCCCTTACTCCCTCTGTCTCCCCTTCACTCCCTTCCTCTCTAAAATTCTCAAAATCAAAATTTTCTTTATTGGCATGACTGTCATTACATTTAGTATAGTCACAACAAGGTACAAGCTTTATAGTGTAACTATAATCATTTTGTCGAGTTTTACCTTCGTGCATATGTATGTCTATGCAGTCGATTTATAATAATTTTAGTTCTCCACTTTGACATTAGTGAAATGAGTGAAATGTTTTTGTCGCTACAGCTAAATCACGGACCTTTCACCTTTGCCAAATAGAGATGGAGCAGTGGATGTGTCATATGTAGGTGACATTAGCACATGGAAAACACAGCAAATGAGAAAACTGAGCAAAACATAGGGATATGAGAAAAGGCTTAGAAAGAAGAAGGACGAGAGAGAAGTGTCTAGTTTCAGATTTACAGTGGTAGTGGGAGAGATTTGGCTATGTTCTTACAGCACACTGAGGACAGAGCCAGAGGAGGAGCAGGAGACAGATTTACATGGTGAGAACTGCTCTGGAGCAGCACACTGGACACATACTGTTCTCTGGTGATCTCCATATTGCATGGCAAACACTTCAACATAACAGCACAGCATTAACAGATTAAAAATCCACACACAGTCACCATGTGAAATTAGTGAAATCCTATTTTCCAACACACAGGACTATAAATCTGTACTTCCCAGAACATCTGCCCCCATTAGATGATATGTGGACTCAATATACAATAGTGGTTTAGGGTGAAGATGGCCTTTCTTCTATGTGCTGTAAGGAAATGTATTGCTTAGAAGATGAACTGCAAGTGAAGGGGAATTTTCATACATTCAGATTATCTGCTATCACCAATTTCATGAAATGATCATAACAACCTTTCCTCTTCGTCCAAACATATGCAGTTTTTATTAGTCACAGTAGCGTGGTGGACCAGGGGATGGCAAAGTCTGTGGTCCGCCATTGATTATTGTCAGGACAAACAGTATTTTACATTTATGACCAAAACCCTTCAAAATTAATGACATTTCCCATCAACCCTAGTTACGTTTTCTGTTTTGTGCTAGCACACTAAATTAAGACATCCATGCATCTGTTATCTATATCGCTTTTTTCTATAAGGGCCTCAGGGGGCTGGAGCCAATCCCAGCTGCCACTGGGTGAGATGTGAGGTACACCCTGGACAGATCACCGGTCTATCGAAGGGGTGACATAGGCACAGGCAACAAGCATGTCAGCATTGTTATTGTGCTGACACTAGTTCAAAGAGCTGCTGCAGCCTGACAGACTCTCCAGTCACAGTCACGAATGAAGAAAATCCACTTGACTGAGCTGAACACTGAGACTTTATGACAAGGTTGCAGTTTCGTACTGAGGTGGTATCTGTCAATCCACCCCTGCTCACTTCCACAAGCATTTAGTTACACCACAACCTATTATTAATTTCACTCTGTGGAACCAATAATAACACAGCAGCGGAGGAAAAGGGTCATTGCGAGTGCCTGTGTGAAAATCTGTCCTGTGCGTCTCCACTCAGCCAAAAACTGGGATAAACCCCTGTAGGTGTGTGTGCGCGCCTCTGTCTCTCCATGTGTTTGTGTGTCTCTTTTGGGGTTTTACTCATGGATGTATTAAGGTTTTACTCCTTATTTAAGACCAATATTTACCCAGCAGCCCCAGGGTGAGATTACCTCATATTCTCCCGCCCAGCTGTGCTTTCTCAGCGTTTCCATGACAACCAGAGGAATGTCCCATCATGTTTATCTGCCTGCCAGGAAAACAGAGAGGAGAGGGGAAGAAGAAGCGGAGAGGGAGATGGAGAAGATACACACTGGTTGTAGTGTGTATACAAGACAGACACTCTTGTGTATATGGAATAATCACAAAGGAATGTATAAAGCACTTCAAATAGCAAAAAAACACTGAGTTACTGTTTGCATTTATTTATTTTGAAGACTACATGAAGACTAATTACTTGCAGTAACACCTTTATCTGCCCCCTTTAACATGTCTAAGTATAATATGTTTAATACTGTTAATATGATCACAAACCTAGTTTCATTTCTGTAATGCTCAACGTTTGCATTTTTTGTGGTATTTGGAACAGTTCGTCATCATGAGCGAGCTCAATAACCAGACGCTACTCTGGAAGAGAAAACTCACTGATCCTTGAACCACAAAACTTGCGTAAGATATTTGACCCCAAACCAACTAAAACTCTGAAGACCATTTCTTTTCTGGGCAATTACTGAATTTGTGTATATTTGTGTATATTCAATAATGCGATAAAAGAATCTGCGTTAGTTTTCTTAGTCTAAATGCCTCATTAGAGTTAAGCATGGTGGTAGAGAGCGGGAGCAAATAAGGCCAGAGGTAAATGATAGCACTCAAGTTTTTCTGATTTTGACACCACCACTATCATTATCGTCATTAGGGATAAAATAATAGTAATGGTCTCACTCATGTGAAGTGAGAGAGCGAGCACTCACAAGGACTGAAGCCCTCAGTTGTACCAGTGTCACTGTGGACTCTGTCCTGCCATGGGAACGGACAGTTATTTGCTTTAATTTGCAACAGAAAAGCTTGTGGTGTGTAGTGACTGTTAGGGAATGTTCTATTTGGTCTTCTCCTGGCCTGTTTAAGTGATAAAAGTGTCATTATTTAGCTTCTGAAGCACAAGGGACAGTGCAAACAAGACTGTATGACCCTCTGTCAAGAGCCTCCGTTCTTCAGAAGCTCATTAAGGGCCTCCAGGAGGACATCGCATCAATTGGTGGGGCCCTCCAGTTTCCTCTCTGTCTTTTTAAGCCTCTTTCCTCGGATTCAACGCACTCACCATCCGACTAACATCAGAAATTGACTCAATTTAGAGATTGAGAGGCCATAAAAGATGTCTCGCTGTGAGATGGCATAGACGACTTATTAAAACAGCAGGAAAGGCCCTTGGAGTTGAGCCAAATAGGATCTCACCCTGTCGTGCTCTGCCCGGATTTGGAAACCTTTGGATTTACTTGTCGAGATGCGCTCCTGCTCTGGTCTCTGCGTCCGGTGAAAGAGTTTAGACAGTCTTCAAAGCTTTGATTGGCGCCAGTTTTTGCGCTTCACTGAATAGCAGACAAATAAAAGTCACATAGGCTGTTCTGTGAAACTGGAGTTGGAGACGGAATATGGAGATGCAAGGCCGCTTGGTGGACTCCACGTTAATAAATTTTGTCAATGACATCAACCTAATGGAGTTTCCGCAAAGGTGTGCTTTAGGGCCAAAACAGCAGGTGGATGATAGCGCGTCCAGTCCGAACAACCAGACGCTGTTGAACGACTCATCCTGGAGGCGGGACCAGGAAAACGACGTGAGCGCAGTGGAGCTCAGCAACGAGCATCTGGTGATGGGCTCACCGAGGTTCTACAGCCGCGGGGGACACGGGCACATCAAGTCCAAGCGGAGAAGGATCATCACTATGGTCCAAAGGCAAGCGGCCAATGTGAGGGAAAGAAAGAGGATGTTTAGCCTGAACGAAGCTTTCGATGAACTGAGGAGGAAAGTTCCCACATTCGCCTATGAGAAGAGACTGTCCCGCATCGAGACGCTGCGCCTGGCCATCGTCTACATCTCCTTCATGACGGACCTGCTGGAGAACACCTGAGACACCAAAGACCAAAATGAACTTTATTCCATGGAGACTCGACTGAACACTCACTTGACACACAGGAATGAGTTGAAATTCAATATTTATCATCTTTATTCAAATCTAATAACTACACAGCAGTTTTTAAAGAAATGACAACATGCTCCTATTTTTTATTAAATTATTAGACATAAGCTGAGAACAGTCTCCACTAGAAATATTTCATTCAAAATATGTTGCTTATTGTTACTAAAAATGATCATTTGCTCTGCCATACAGCGACAAAGAAAGAACAGAAAATTCAGACTTATTATGACCAAATGTACAGGATTATATGTTTTATGACCAAAACGCATTCATGTTGTAGTATGAAACTGTAACATTAACGCAACCCAGAATATAAAAGTAGGAGTCTAAAGTATGTGGTGAAAAAAATACAAGACAGAAGCTTCAGGTGTGTTTTTTCAGTACCTTGGAGAGCGACGCAGCCGCTCGCCTCACCTGTCGGGTCACAGACACTAAACAGGTGTGTTAACAATGACAGCTGGAGTCTTAATCCAAAAGGAAATGAAGGTAAATAAGGCGGATTTGATGGACCTTGAAATCAAGTCTGCCACGTGGAATTTAGGTTCAAATGCAGCAGATTTGAATCGCAAATCCAAGGCTCACCACATGTCGCTGGATTTTATCTTTGGCACTGAGGTGTGAATTGAGTAAGATGAGACAAGCTGCGCAGAGACTGACTATTTAACAGATCAGCACAGTCCCAGACTGAAGGATGAAAGATAGATGTGCAGGCCCGAAAGGCGCATGTGGCGGTGCATCCTTATAAAAAGGGACTGTAGGCCTGCTGTGGCCTTTCTCTCATCAGAGGTGAGGCCTCCCGGTGGGTAGTTCACACCGAAGGCCACCTCCACAAATCTCCAAATGTAGTTTTAGTCACATATCGGGATATTTCTGCTGGATTTTGGCATCATATCGCGGTAGACCACAGAGTTGGGTGGTCACGTGTGGATGTTAAGCTTTTTATGTGCGCTTTTTCTCGCTCCCCCCAGTCCATCTCTATCAGCTCTGCTGTTTGCCTTTCATCCAGCCGTACACCGCCTTCAGCGACCCCGCTGTGCGCACGGATCCGCCCTAAGAGCTCCCTGGGACGGCTCCTCTTTTAAACCTGAGCCGCGGTGTCGAGATCCCCGTGGGGGTGAGACCCATTTAAGCGCATACCTCAACGCGGGGCCGCTGACGGGAAAATAAACACCTCGGTCTGCTTATACGAGCACAGACCTCCTGCTGTGACAACCTCCTGTGTTTCAGTAGGTCTGATATTTTTCACCGCCAGCACTGCTCCATCTCAAGCAGTGTCTGGATTTGTACAGGGAGACTTGACAGACAACAGGCTTGAGAAGGAATTTTTGCTCTCTGTGTTCTGTGTTTTGATTTATTTGGATTGGGGAATAGGCCTACATAAGTACTATTTCCGCGCATGTTGTCATATGGCAACCACTTAAAAAAAAAAAAAGATTTGGGTTGAAGTATTTTATGAGCAGACTGCAAATCAAACTCTTTGCAGCAAGAGTTGACTTTAGAAACCAAAACCAAACAAATTAAGAAATTGTTTATGAGAACTATAGTAAGACACCAGGATTTGTTTGGGCATAAGATTTTTGACATTTCTTGTCAGAGTTGATTTTATAGATTGTTACAGAAATTTCAGTTGCTATGTTTAGTGCACAATTTCGCACATATGATTCAACAGCACCACACAATCGTGTGTAAAGGAGCCTGCATATTTTCAGCTATTCCTAATATTATAGCAAGTCCTCTCCTTCTCCCGCAGTATTATGTTACACCCCTCCTCACCCAATCACAGCGCTCCCCCAAATCCTCCTGCCCGCTCCTATAAGAGCCCCGGTCGTCCCAGTCTGGCAGCCACCTCTCTCTCTCCGTGGCGCATGAGATTTACCGTAATACCAGCCAACACCCCAGAGTAGGCCACACTTCATATTACCTGTCCTGTTTGTTGATGTTGTAATTAATTCAGTGGATTCGGGTCAGAGGGTTGCAACGGTCCTACGGAAGACAGAAAAGATTTGGAAAAGACGATGCGGGAAGAGGACTCCTCCCCGATGGACAGTGCGGGGAACAGCGAGGAGGAAACCGAGCGTCAGCTGCCCAGGAGAGGCGCGCGAAAGCGGCGGGCAGCAAGAAGGAGCGCGGAGGAGGAAGAGGAGGGAGAAGTAGAGAGTCTGACTCCAGGGAAGAAGAAATGCAAAAAGACCTGCGATGGTGAAGGCGGTAGTGCAGGCAGCGGCGGCAGCGAGGCCAGCAGCAGCCCTGCGCGCTCGTTTGACGACCTACAGACGCAGCGCGTGATGGCCAACATCCGCGAGCGGCAACGGACACAGTCGCTCAACGAGGCATTCACATCATTGCGTAAGATCATTCCCACCTTACCGTCAGACAAGCTAAGCAAGATCCAGACGCTCAAGCTGGCGGCCCGGTACATAGACTTCCTGTGCCAAGTTCTGCAAAGCGATGAGCTGGATGCGCGAGGGACCAGCTGCAGCTACGTGGCGCACGAGCGCCTGAGCTACGCCTTTTCGGTATGGAGGATGGGGGGCGCGTGGTCCTTGTCTACTACGTCCCACTAGCGGGAGTGCTGTGGATGAGACAACACGGTAGGCCGAGCTCCTTTCACTTTTCATCCTGCATGGAAGCACCCTGTGCCAAAATGTTACCATACGCATTTTACGCACCGCATCAAGACAAAAACTCAAAGTAACATAGCCCTAACGTTTCAATATGAATATTTTGTCTGAAATACAAAAATACTATATGATCCACTAAGCCAGATTACTTTTTGTTGAAAGGGGTGCAAGTCTCCACAGACTGTACAAGTTGCACACGTTATTTTGTGGCGTGGACTTCACCATCTACTTAATTTCGATATGTAACCTATTTTTGTAACAGATTTGTAGTTTCTTAAAAAATTCTATAACAAAATTAAGTTTGGGGTTTTCACGGGAAAAAAAATATTATTATAAGTGTGTTGATAATTTTCCACATTGGTCAAACCCAGGTTGCTTCACCCCAAATAAAAATGTATTAACACTAGCTTGAACAAAAATTCACTTCCATTAATTGATATTTTCCTTAATCAAAATATTATTTCCTTCACAGATTATCCAGACTGAGAAACCAGTGGATCAGGCCAACCCTTCAGATAGACTGAAACAGGCCAAACACTGTGCTTCAGGCCTCAGAGGCGGGCTTTTCATATTTCCCTTTGCATGGACTGTAACGTTTGCAAGGGAGCACTTAGGGCAGACTGGATGGACATGAAGAAAGAAAAACCACTGCGACTATGAATGTTGTAAAAACAAAACGGGCTCTGAGGAACTGCTTTGTTTTGAAAAATGAGAGAGAGAAAGAGAGAGAAAAGAACTTTTCATTCCATATTCCCTGTGACCCTGTTTCACAGACATGAAGTATTTTGTATTTATTTTTCTACACAGGTTTGAAGTTCATTTTCCCCTCTCAAATAAAAGTTATTTATTTTTGGGATATCACAGAATGCTGAATGGATCTCAAGTCTGTGCATTTGGAGTTTTGTAAATGTTTGCTAATATCTTGAATAAAAAAGGGAAAGTATCTTTCATATTATTCAGTTGTTTGGGTATGTATTCACTGAAGGTAAAAAAAATAAGGACATAATCTGAGGATGAATAATAAACTGATAAATGCCATGAGGGAAGTTACTTTAACATTCACATTGTTTTCAATATCAACATTTTTTTTGAAACAAACACATTTTCATATTTTCCATAGTCTGAGTACTGTACGTCAAGGCAGAGTTTATTTTCATAGGTTGTTGCTGAATCCTCAGTTAACTAAACCACCAGTGGGTGGTGGGGGGCAGGAGTTGGTTTCAAAGGAAAACATCTCATACCCCTGGCTTATTCTGGAGTGATTTCTGGGACTTAGGGATCTGGGAAAGCCATAATTAGCTGGTGGTGTGTTTGAATGTGGAGCTGTGGGAGGGATGCACGATATTCCCAGGTGTCCTCCAAACCACAGGTCATCATGGGAGTCCCCCACAGGTGCTACAGCGGCTACCCCTAACAGCTTTGACAGATAATCAGCATGGACATGGCTCATAATGTAGGCTGGTTAGACTGTGTAATTACAGATATTTGCAAATCTGATGTAAATGAATGAGAAAAGGATGTAACAAATAAAATTAGTTCTTATATGGGATTATTACTGGCTGTTTAGACATCGTCTCTTAATTAGAGGTCTTTGGATCACAAGCACAGAAAATAAATCTTAAGCAAAATGAAAATAGCCCATTCACTTATTTGCACACAAAAATATCTCAATAGCTACTACAAATAAAAACAGTGTTTGAACTAAATATATATTCTAGATGTGGCTAGATTAGATCAGGACTAGAGGATTGTATGGGACCTGTGCTGCATTTTCCTGCCTAAAGGTAAAAGTTTCCATTCCTTAACTGTCACTAATGTTCTGTAATAAAGTTTTAAAGACTATGTCACGATAAAATTTGTTAAGTATTGCAGGAGAACTACAGTATTATCAGCTGGAAAATCAGGGATGAAAGATACGAAGTTCAATGCAAACTCTCTAAAATGCATTCCACATCTCTCTATATGGCTACTGAGGGATGATTAGAGGAGCATTACTCTGTTGTTGCTTCACGGGTTGCGTGCAAAAGGTAAAGCCATCAGCTCTGACCCGAGGCCCTCACCAGCCACTGGGGGGAATCGATTCCCACCCTTAGATCACTGTGGCCATGTTATCTTAAACTTGAGGCTGTTGCTCTGACATAAAGGAATGTCACCTCTGAGGCTTCAAAACACACATGCACACACAGACACACACACACACAAACACACACATATAGGTTATACACACACAATTTCTCACGCCTACCAAACAGGGAAATACATTCCACAGAGGGAGAGAGAGACAGAGTGGGAAAAGGGCTCCTCCATCTCGGCTCCTGCCTCCCCCTTTGATGTCGAAGGTAATGGGATGACCGCTTGTTATCAGTGTGAAGGCATCTGGCTCTCTGGATTTTAAGGGTGCTATGATTTATAGACTCTTTGATCACTGACACTCACACTCAAAGACACTCTCTCCCTCTCATTAATCACCGTTTATATCTTTTTGCTTTATACTTGTAGTCCCTAAACTGATCTAAAAGTCAAAGGTGCAGGCCTGTTTGTGTTTTCATAAAGCCAGGAGCTATAAATCTTGGTACAAATGCATTTTGCTCCACATTGATAGTAAGACAAGACTGCAGTTCGTTTGGTTGTTTAAGAACCCCAGCAGAGGCCGACCTGTCTCTTTTTACTTCTTTCAGCTTTGTGTCTCTCATGCTTCCATCTCTCTCTCTGAAGTTCCCCATTACAGGTTAACAAGCGCTGGTTTACATTAACCCTCAATGCCACTAAAAGACTAGAGGGTGAGAGGAAGTCAGGCTGAGACAGATACACACACACACACACACACACACACACACACACAAACACACAGACAGACGCACACAGGGAAAAGAGACTAGATTTAAATGTCTGGTTCCCATTAGAGCTAATTATCTGTTTAATCTCAACCTGAAAACGTTAGAGAGTGTGTATGTGTAAGTGTGTGTGTGTGTGTGTGCATGTGTGTTGATCATGATTGTGGTTACCTATGTTTCTGTGCGGACAGTCTGGAAACTGAAATGAAATATTGCTTTTCAGATAACTCAAACCCATTGCCTCCACTCATCCCTGGTGGAACAAACTCTGACAGTAAACATGCTCTAGTGCAGATGCTGATTTATTATTAGCTGACAGCAACAATGCTGACTATATTTATGCCAGGGATTAATGCAAGGAACATAAAGGTTTAATGGTCCCCAATCTAAAGTTTTATTTTTACGTCATCCATCATGTCAAATATCCTCCAACATCCTATGGATGTCAGTGTGAGAAGTTGGGGTTCAGTTAATCCATTTGATTTTATGCTTTATAGATGGACATTATGTGTATACACAGAGGCACATTCAGAAACTACATTTGAAAATCAAAAACTATCTCTTTGAGTTCATATTTACATTTATTGTGAGAGTGGTGCATCGTTTTCAGGCTGAACTGGCTGTTTGTGGATTATTTTAAAACGGCTCACCATTACATGCACATGACAATCGGATTATATATCATAAGAAATACCGTGGAAGCGTTTTGCCTTGTGTGGCTGTGGAGGTGGTTTCCAAAGTCTGACAAAGTAACTGATAGTAGCATTAGTGTTTTTATAGCCTGGGCTTGAAATCTATTTTTTTTATTAGAAGCTTGAGTTGTACTTGTTTTAAGCAATAAATAAATAAGTATGAAATAATAAGGGGAGAAATAAAGGGGTGTCTTGTGCTTTTTAAAGAGTAATGTTCTACAGAGCCTGTGGTTCTGCAAAAGCAAGCAGGAAGAGAGTGACAGAGAAGTGACACAGAGGAAGTCAGGGTAGACTCCTAATTGGCAGCCAAGTAACATAATGAGGAGTCACACACACATTCCCTGAGGTCGGTGCCAGCAGCACCCATCATTCTTGATCTGTGACCTCTCAATCTGACCCTGTCCCCTGACTACAGTGACCCCCAGCTGGACCACGAGCCTCTACATTCACCTCCACAAAATGACCACTCAGTTCACTAATACTTCTCAGATGGATGGGCAGTGGAGAGCAGAGGAGACGAGGGACGGATTATGGAGGAGAACGGGGCAGGAAGGACGATGTCAGATTGTGGGGGTGAGTTTGAAAATGACCGAGCTGATAAAGTGAGAAAAAGAGGAAGAGAACCCAAGAAAAGGGAGCAGGAAGACGGGAACAAACGTATATGAGTCTTCTCAGCATTCCTGCCTGGAGCTGTTTATCTTGCAGATTGAGTTAAGCACAAGCATCTTATAACTCTCCACATACCAGACAATATCACAGTGGCCCCGCTTTACGAACATAAACATAGGCGCTTTATCAAAGACAGGCACGGTTCATTCAAACACATAGACTCTTTCTCCTTAACCTAATTTACTTCATCCTACACAAAGTTCCTTTATTGGATTTAAGCTGTTTTAAAGTCTAATTTTGACTGAAAATGGGGAACTTTAGGGAGTCTATTGATGAAGGTTAAAGAGGTTTTCTTCATGTTTATCTTACAAAACCATACCGGTCTCTTATCATGTATAAATCTATGGACTATCAGTGTGGAAAATCCCCCGGTCACGCACAACACACCGAGTGTTATTTCCACAGAGAGAGGGCATTGTTTGACTCAACATAAGACCATTCACAATGATGGGGGTGTGTTTTTCAATGGGGAAATGTATGTTTCTTTCTTGTTTAGATCCATCTAACACACACACACACACACACACACACACACACACACACACACACACACACACACACATGCACACACAGTGAGTGTTCACATTGTATTATATAAGGTTTTCAAGCTTTTCTCTGTTGAAAGCAATAACCAGAGCACAGCCATAGTTTACTGATGTTCTGAGGGCCCCTGTCAAAAGCAAGTAGGCACACACACACACACACACACACACACACACACACACACACAAAAGGTAAAGTGAGGGATGACTTGGCAGTTAGAGCGACTTCCAGCCTCAATGTTGTCTAAGGGGAGCTGACCTGGGAGAGAAACAGACGTTGAAATCAGCAGCCTTCCCACTGGTGTTCACTGTGGGGTGGTCTCTCTCTCGCTCCCTCTCTCTTTCTCAAACCTTCTTTCTTTCATTTCTCCCTTCTCTCATTACTTCGAGGTGGTCCATTTCTGTCTTCTCACTCTCTCTCCCCCTTTTTCCGTCCCAAACCTCCCTCTACCTCTCCTCCTCCTCTTCATTACATTTGCTTCTTTTATCTGTCGTATAATCTCCCTCGCTCTGTTTAATATTTCCCCATCTCTCATTTCCTCTTTTCCTTCCAGCTCTCTCCTTTTCTCCTTTTTTTGTTTATCTCCACACACACAAATACAAAACACTCATCAGGCCTCATTATTTGCTCAGTGCTGCTCGCCAACACAAAAAAAAAAAAAAAAAAGAGACGAAAGCCATGCTGAGACAAACAGAAAGGTGCCGGGACTGTAAGAAAACAAAGTCTTGCTGATCCAGTGATTATCGCTGGCCACCATATTTCTAAATCAGTATGTGTGTCTTTTTTTTTTTTACTTTGCAAAAGGTTTCATGTTATATTTGCTTTTCTGACTGTTGTTTTGCTGCCTGCATCTCCCTTTCTTCTGCATATCAGAAATATCAGAAAGTGTTGGTTGTGTAATTTTATAAGCTTGGTGTTCGGTGTCTGAAACATTTGCATGTTTTTTTCAGGTCCTGTAAACCAGGCCTAAATGCCCCATAATACTTTTCCCCTGGCTTCCTGGTAAGGTTAGTGCCAAGTCACACACAGACACACACACACAAACGAGACACATAGGAACCCAACAGGAAAAGTGTAAAATAACACCACCTACTTAAAAAAGAGGCAAAAGGTCTTAAGGAGACCAAAAGCACAAATAAATGTAAGGGTGTGTGTGAATTTCCAACAAGTCTCAAGAAATCATATGCCATGATTACTACAGGGCATAGGTGTGTGTGTGTGTGTGTGTGTGTGTGTGTGTGTGTGTGTGAGAGAGAGAGAGAGAGAGAGAGAAAGAGAGAGAGAGTACTTGCATGTGGGACAGTTATAAATAGTTGGATCATCTGGAGTACATTAGAGGTACAGTGTTTAAGTGAACAGGTCCGTTACCTGCAGCCACAGAAACCTCAGAACAGACACTGCCAAGCCCCACACTGGTCTCTTTCTCCCTCCCTCTCTCTCTGTCTCTCTCTCTCTCAGACACACAGGCGCACACATATACACACACACACACACACACACACACTAAGCTAAAACAAGGCACCAAATAAACAGACAGGTTAGGCATGTAAGACAAAGGGGGACACACAGCCTGACTGTGGCAATTCCTGCTGCACTGCAAGTTTGTTAGAATTTATTTTTGTTATAATTATAACAATAGTTTTAGTTTAATGGGAAGAAAAACATTGTGTATTTGGCTTAGAACTGGCCAAACATATGAGCAGCACCTGCATGCACAGATGTACAGATCCTCATTCTGCTTTTCTCTCACACACAAATACTGTTAGTGTGGAGATGTATACACTAAAATAATACTAGTTTCACTGGTTTCATTTCAAAGTGAGTAAAAACCTAAATTTGCTATTAAAACCATTATTATCCTATGCTATCTTAATCCTTTGTCATATGGACATTCATTTACATTGCATTATATCTGCTATCTGCAGAGGTTTGGGAATGGGAATTTTTACCTGTAAGTTTAAATGTACTGCTTACTATTCTCATATACAAGTCTCAAACAGAGTCTCAAACAGATTTAAAATCTTGTAGAAGGTCCAGATTTTTCTGCATCTCCTTTCTAAGTATGCCACAAACCTAAGACCCCAAAATCAGGAGTTGGTGAAGGAAGTGGACCCTCCCCCCACAGCACATTTACACTCACACACACACACTGAAACCTGAACCTCAGGAAGTGGTCCTGTGCAGCATCATGTCAGGGCAGACAAATTATTCACCATTTGAAAAATGCACCTTTTTCGCCTCTGCTATATTTTCCTTCTCCCACTCTGCTCCGTTCTTGTCTTTTTTTCTTCATTAAAGTTTTCTTTTCAGGCCCTCCAGGGAGGAACAGTCAAGGAGACAAAAAGCTCTGCTACCTGCGTTATCTCAAAATGAGCTGCTGCTGTGGCTGCACAGGCCCCCAGATTCTGGGAAATATTCTTCCCTGGTGTTCCCTGAAGACTTGTGGTATTCCTGCCCACAGTATCCACACAATACTTTTGTGGAATTTTCTAAATAGATGAAAAGCAGGTTTATTTGAACTCTTTTGAAAAGTGAAACATAGATGGTCCTTATCTCAGTGTGGTGGTATTATTTCACTGTGTAAACTTTACTGATGAAGGCTGATGAAGAGCATTTTAGTTTTATGAGGATGAATAAACAATAAAAAACACCTGGTTTAACACATAATGTGGGTCATTAACACTGTAAATCCCTTTTCCAAAGCCCTTGCCAGCAACTTCCAAACTTCAAAGCAACAGTCAAAATGGGATGATCCTTGTATATTCAGAAATATGTATTACAATAATATTTGATGTATGAATTGATAGTTAGGACAAGATGTCTTAATGCGTACATGAGAAATTTGCCTGCATTTTCTTGCCAAAAAACTGAAGTGTGACTAATCCGATGAAACAGAGTCACAGCATGCTCTTTGTACTTTTATATTTTTTTTTACATTCATTTTTTTATTTGACGTTTATTTACCAGGTAAAATGAGTTATATTATGGCCCTGTGATGGACTGGTGACCTGTCCAGGGTGTACCCCTCCTTTTCACCCATAGAGAGCTGGGATAGGTTCCAGCAGATCCCTGTGAACCCAATTAGGAATAAGTGGGTGTAGATAATGGATGGATGGATGGATGGATGGATGGGTTATATTACGCTGGATGGCCATTTCTCTGCTGTGAATGAGATGTGGCAATCAGTGCTCTGATACGTGAGTTTCCAAAGAAACATAAGATAACTGCATTTATGCAGTACTTTTTTAGCTGGGCTGTAATGACCAGGAGGAACATCAGAAACCAACAAGGAAACATCTACTTGAATCTAAGCAGAAATATTTCCAATTGAAACTAAGTTTATTTCAGCTTGAAAGTCCTATTTTTCTATCTGCTTACATCTGTGTATTTTTTTTCTTGTATGAATAATATGTTGTGCCTAGTGTGCAACATTCCTGGGAGCTTTCTGCAGAGCATTTTGGGGTTTGCTCTCTGTGATGAAGAGTTATTTGGCTTGTTATTCTGTCTTTTTTCAAACCCCATGTCTATTTTTTCTGAGAAGTATTTTCCCCACAAGGACAGTAAACTTTCGAACTTAAGTTGCGCATGTGTGACAACAATTACTACCGGACCACAGGATTGTGCACACAGCACTAGGATCACACAGCTGTTGTTGAACACCAATACATATCTACTCTCATCCTCCCACCAAGACTGTGATTGTGTGCATTATACTGAGGGTGGAGAGTAGATAGGTTGTGTTAAGTGGAGTTTGCATGAACAGCAGCCAAACACACTTTCCCCTCAGGCGAGAGGTCAAACGGACAATTGAGGGCAAATACACACACACACACACACACACACACACACACACATGCACACTCAATATCATGCATGTACTCACATACCCACAAATTGTCGATTCTGAAGAAGACATCTTGCCCAATCAGTACCCACAATGCCTTGGGCTACTTGGCCCACTGGCCCACCCTGGTGACCCTTGTACCCGTGGTGATTAGATATTGGGAGCCCTCATCTGCAAACATTTAGCTAATGTCACCCCTAATATAACTTGTGTCACCCTGCCACCACAGGCTCAGTAGCAACACGGACACAAACGTGTAGCTGAGGACACACACAATAATCCATATGGTAGAAACTTGTAACACTGGTGCATTTGTGATGCAAAATCTAAAAATCTTTTGACTCAGACCCAAGGTAGCTTTAAAAGTTTATAGTTTCCTCCTTGACAGAAAACAATGACTGAGTTCAGTTTGAACTCAAATTACTTCAGCACATGCCCCAGTGCTCCACTGTCCATCTCCAAACACTTTCTTTTTGCCAAAATTGACTTCTTTGTTGAAACAATGATGCAACATGAATGTACTCCTATTTTTAGAATAGTTCATAATTTATAATGATACTTTATCTATATATCTGTGTTTATCAAAAGATCCTCACATACATATACTAATTTGCAATGCACCACTCATAAAGGAAGGCTGTTCTTTTAGATAAAAAAAAAAATTAACATTTTTGCAAAAGTGAAGTTTCCAGCCAATCAATAAAATACATACCTATATCTTGCATTTCCTTTGTCACTAAATTACTATTGGCCATCACATTCCAGATCACGACCTTTGAACTATGACACACCGTCCTCCTCCTCCAGGCCAGACCATCATAGACGCCATGCCTCAGGTCATTCACTGGCTTACTAAACAGAGCAAGAGAGTGTCTTACGTCAATGGCTCTTTTAAATGACAAATGAATTTTGATTTGTTAAGCAACTTGCTTAACATATGGTCATCCAACATTTTTTGATAATGTATTTATCTCTATTATGTCTAATAACAATTACATAAAAAATGAATCTTATTTTTCACCACATTAGATGCACTGTCCCACTAAAGGATCTGCACATGGACTTTTTGAAGAATGTCTTTCTCAGTAGGGGCAGATGAGAAAGTAAGACAAACACTAAGATCACCTGTAGCTCACTGAGGTGAGAAGCGTCAAAAAAGAAGAAATAAATGCTGTAATATGCACAATACATCACATTCTCAAGAAGTGGTAAGCTTGAATTCATTCAGTTAAAATTAGGGCATTGGTAAATAGTTTTTAGAGTAAAGAAATATTAAAAATGTTCATCAAAATTTTACCCTAACAAATCCCTTATGAGCAAGCACTTGGCAACTGTGGAGAAACTCCCTTTAACGGAAGAAACCTCCAGCAGAACCGGGCTCAGTTTAGGCGGCCATCTGCCTCAAGCAGTTGGGGTGAGTGGATAGAGGAGAGAGAAAAGAACAACTCAACAGGTTAGTGGGGCCAGTAACTGCACATCAGCAATATACAGCTCCAGGACCAGAAATACCTGCAGAAGGTACAGAGAGAGAGAGAGAGAGAGAGAGAGCGCACAAACTACAGGAGAGAGAAGACACAAAGTGACATTCATTGGTGGCATATACATGTGAGGGGAGAAACAAAACTTCTCAAACCACTCCTGAACCACTTGCTACCAATTAAAGAATGGTTAGAAAGCAAGAATGAACCAGTATGTGACTTGTGTCCGACAATCTTGCAAATTTCTATTTGTCACCAAATACCTCTTCTTCAAATAATTTACCTGCTTTTACCTGCAAGGTCTTTGACTGCATATTTACCTTTGACACTTTTATGTGCGTCAATGCTGTGCTATTGTGCATGCCTTCTAAGGGATTGTTGTATTTCATTTGTGTTTGTGAAACTATGATTAGCATGCAGACAGTAATTGAGACATTCCTCTGATAGTTGTCCTTAGGCTCATGTTCACATGAGCTTGTGATGGATTGGGAGTGACCTCTAGTGGTAAATGTATGATACTACATGTTAATGATTGCAGTCTAAAAACACTTCAGTACTTAGCCACCAGTAAGTGAAGTTCAATGGTTTTAAAGAAACAACACATGAAATGCAGTTTCTAAAAGCAATACCCACACAGTGCAAATATGAACACACTTGGAAAACAGGTTGCTAAACAAGCCACTGTTAGCTTATTTTTATATATGAGAAATAACTTACACTTAACCTTCATGCATTCACACAATTGGATGTAAGAACTAGATTGTCACATGTTTTACTCATGACAGGCTTGTAACTCATAAAGCATGGGTATAAAGTCTACTGTCATTACCTGCCTGTGTGTTTCAGTATGTAGTCAGAGTGTAACAGAGAGGGAGAGACAGAATGACAGAGAAAGAGATAAAAAAAGACAAACAGATAGAGACTGAAAAAACATGAGAGGGCAGAGGAGATACCTTTTGTGTGCACCTGGAAATTAGAAGAATGGGCAACCTGGTGAGATCACTGCACTTAAGTGACTTTATTTTGCTTCGTCACTGGCTGCTGTGGGACCCAGAGACAGCTCTGTCCACCTGGAGACAGGTATCATAGAAGGACACCGATAGTTCACAATCTTTTCCAGTCTCTCCAGGACGCTGTCCGTCTCTTTGTCCCCTCCCACCCCTCTTCCTCAACTCTCCGACAGGCAGCTCAGGTTAACTGAGCCACTGCATCAATTAATTATGCATAACCAGCAGGTTTGTTGGTAGCCACTGGTCAACCATTTGATCATGCTGCACCCTTGTCTTCAGCTAATAAACTTTAATGACCTGTGTGAATAATATCACCATATTATAAAAGCACATAAATTAAAGCATCCATTCTGTGGTGGAGCAAGCAGTCAGAATTTTTACTTATGAAAATAGATGAAAAGTATCAAATATAACAGTAGTCATGATGGAGGAAAATGCTTCATGTGAATGATATTTGATTTTTTGTTACTGATGCATTTGAGTGAGGTGTAATTGGTCAATTATTTTATAATTTGCTAAGCATTTAAATCTATTAAAACACAATCATATTCTCTAAGCTGATCGAATGTTTTGCATGTAAAATCTTAACTGTTAAATGAATATCATGGAAAAAAAATGTACAAAGCTAAAGTGTAAAGCAGTAACTCAGAATACAGTGCTTAGGGCTTTTCCATTACAGCATATATACAGTGTTAAAGCACAGGCCTAAATCTGTCACATATGAGCTACAAACACCATCCAAACAGACGTTTTTGTCAGTGGGTACATATACATTTTTGTTAGATCCACACTGTATTACATGAAGATATGCTGGCTGATCCTGTAGGTTATATTTGGGCAACAATAGGAATAAAAAAATATACTTTTAGCTGTAGATCATTGTGATGATGTAGGTTTTAATTCAAACAAACTTTACGTTTTTGGTGAAATATAAGTGTATTTGGGTCAGTGTTGCCAATAAGACTGTTTGTGTCAATCAGTCACGGGTATGTTCCTGCGTCATCGCCTTCCAGCCAATCACATGGCCACGTCGAGAAACGGGGCACCCAACCTTGCAAACATGGCGACGCTCCGAAGAGAGTACGGATATTGGAAATACGACCGTTTTTAACTGAGAAAATAACCACCTCTTTGCATGTTATCATGAAGTGGGGTTAGCCAGAGCTGCCGCACTACAGCCTTTTAGACGATGCTTGCAGAGGTAAGTCAGCTCCGGGGACACAGACTCATACATCGTTGCTCTAGTTTGTTTCCCGGTGATAGACATGGCTAGTTAGCATGTCGCAGCTAGCGCCTTAGCGTTAGCCCCGCAGGTAAACACAGAGGCTGACAGGGAGATGACGGCAGACAGCCGCTGTGTTTTCACAAAGGTTGTTTCTGCAGTAGCAGTATTCAGCCCGGGATTACACCGATAACGCCGAGTTAATACGATGAGCCTGGGATATCTGCACTTCTGGAATTAGCTCAACACAGCCACAGTTTAGGTTATGAGTAACGTCCCTAAACGACGAGTTTCGACACCACAACAGACGCAGGTGAGCTGGGCGTCAACAGTTTGGACAGTCAGAAAACCCAGTAAGGCTGAAAGAAAGTTGGCTATTTGCCTTTTAGCAACGCTGGACTATTGCTTACTGAACTGTTCTGTCTGGTTAGCCAGCCTGTTGGTGACAGGCGTATTAAGCAGTGACAGCTCTCTGCCGGGGGGACTGATGTGTTGTGGCATTTCCTTCTCATTTTACTGTGACACACAGCTGGAGACGTTTCCAGTAGCATCCAGTAGAAACATCTGGCAACACACGCCCATCTTGAAATATTAATAGGTTGTCTTGTGTCCATTGTTGCTTTTCAGTGGTTATACAGTTTGAGCCTAGCCTTTTTTTGGTCCTTTAGCCTGACAAGCTGTTTTTAGTCAGTAGGTGGCTTGTGATGACTTTGTAGTTTGGTTGCTGTTTCTCAATGCACACTGACTTCCTGAGTGTAAATAGACTACTGGTCATGACATCTGCTAACAGAAGAGCCTGTCACCTGTCAGCCCCTGCCAGGCCAGTGACCTAACCACATCTCCAGCAGTTTAAGAGCAGCTTTAGGCTCTGTAATGAGGCTTTAGCTGCCGCTGCACTGTTCTGCATGTCTGACAGGGAATAGTGATTTCTGTGTAAAGCACAGTCAGGTGTTAAACTTCAGTTTGACAGTAGCTTTTTGTGAATTGTTGCTTTTTTTTCTGTCGATATTTCTTATGAGTTTTTAGTTTCACACTAGCTTTGTAAATAAGATGTCAGGTGAAGTCAGAGGTACTACAGATTATGTAGCAGCTCGCTCCCAGCTATAATGTATATGGGGCCCTTTCAGTCATCATCATCCTCCTCATCATCGACGATCCTATACAGATACTCACAGGCAAGTTATGTCATTAGATTATATACCCAGGCTTTATGAGATACAGCCCAGTTGTATTTTTTTCCCAGTTGTTTGAATGCATCACAGTTATTTCAGCTATGCAGGAAATAAAATAATGGTTTGCTGAGAAACCTGTTTTCTAGGTGTGCTTGTCATTGCATCATGTAGGTATTAGTTTTAGAATAAGGAAACTTCATTTTATATCTTGTTCCTATGAAATAACTGACCTGTTGCTGATAAAAAAACTTAACCTGGGGCCGCATTACCTCCTAAATATTGCCTCAGACCTCATTCACTATCATTGTATTTAAGCAGTTATTTGATTTAAAGTGATTTAATTTGAAATGCATTTTTGCATTCAAAGTGAATGTTAATTCAACTGTTGCTCTGGTTTTATGGTTTTGTTAGTCATTGGATTGTAGAGGTTGAGCTGTCTCTATCTGCTTGAACCATATTTGCATTTGTAATTTACTTGTGTGAGCAGATAACATACCCACATATCTTTATGAGTACACCTTTGTACACTGCGTTGACTTGTTTGTTGATTTGGGGTATAAGTGCATTGTATGATTATCAACAGGGTACACCATTGTCTCTGTGCTTTTCACCCCTGGATAAATCTCATTAAGCCATCTTAATCAAAGCTTAGTGGACATTAAGGCCACTGCACTCACATCAGGCGTGCTTGTCATCTAGTACAGTGGTCTGTCTTTCCTTCTGTCAGTAGAACTGGTTCCCATGCCAAACAAGCTGAGAGCTTCAAAGAATGAAGCCCCACTTACCCTTGTTTGTTGAAATTTGGTTTATTTTGTGTAATTATGTTATTTTACTTTAAATTTTACTGCAGCTGCTAAACTAAAATAAAAAAGGGGCAGCATAGGTGATGCACATGGTTGCTTTGTTAGAGGTCAGGCTTCAGTTCCAGTATTGATGACCACCTCAGAAAGTCTTGTACTTCTTGTGCAAAGAGTGAGCAGGAGTCTGGTTAGAAGTTTCCATTTTCAATTTCTGACGTTTTTATCCTCGATTTGCACTTGGTGTAAATTAACGTTAGTACGGAGTTTGTGTGTATACTAACACAAATTGTGGCCTTGATTGTTTGCGTTCCTGCTGCACTTACTGCTTTAACTAATGTCAATGCAGTTCAGTTAATTATAGCTAAAGGCTTGTTAACAGGGGATTGTGCAGCACAGGTTTTGAATTAGCTAGGAGCTAGATTTTCCCTGTACCTGCTCCACTGACTGTGTTGTTAGTGTGGGCTGTCAGTATTTATCAGTGAAAGGCTGACTACCAACAGATGACAGAAAAGGTTGTGCTGGCTGGAAAGTGGGATTATAGCCAACCTGAGGACAGGACAACCTACCAGGGTAAAATTTCAGCAAGGTTTTTGATGGAGTTTGTAACCATGTCAGTAAAAGGATAACATTTTCAAACCGTACTTAACATTCAGAAATGTGTTAATAGCATGATTTAAATGCAAACATAAGGTTAACCCCAGCAATAAAAACAAAACACAGCACTGGACCCTGATGTCACTCCCAGCTGACTGACAGTATACACTGTATTCCAGAGATTTAATCCTGAGTCTAAGGTGAGGAGCTACTTCTGAATTAGTGCTTTCTGTCATGGTGGTTCTGGTGGAATAGGCCGGCATAAACATTCAGCCCCACATACTTTCTCTCCCTCTCATGCATTGCTCATAGATCTTCACGGATCATAGGAGCGCTTTAATGTGCTGAGTTAACCTCTCGCTCAATGGCCACACTGATCAGGTGTTGCAGTTAAGAGCTTGTGCCCTTGTGCATGGGTCCCAAAAATAGAAATATCTACCCTTGAGCATTTCTTCCTACCCATGTGTGTGTCTGGGTATGCCCAGTGCAGTGTGCATCTATATGTGTGTGGATTTGTTTTTAAGTTGTACCAGGAAATCAGGAGAATGATAACGTCCAAGACACTGATAAGAGGCTGTGTGCGCATGTCTGAATGTGCCTGGAGCCAAGGACATTCAAGAATGCACTCAAAAACTAAATATTTAAATTAAGCAAAGTTCAAATTGCTGCTAGACTAGTCATTGTGTACTTAGGAAAGAAAGAAATAGGAGATTGATCTTTATAGTGATATAATGATACATGACTAGATCTGGGTTTTAAGTTATATATATTACCCTCAGTACATTGGTTCAAAATGTCAAATCAAAGGTTGACCTCTTGTGCCTATTTGTATGTGTAGACATCTTGTTTATAGAATTTCAGTATTATGTGTATACATTCAGTCCAGGTTGTGTAAAAAATTGCCTAGATGTTTAGATGTGTTCGTCCCTGATGGGCTTGTGTGTTAATCACTGGAACAGATGGTTCATGTTTAAAACCCTGTGTAAGCTGTAATGACTCAAGAGTGTCAGTTATCATCTCTCCTACAGAGCCAAGCCTCCACAGCCTCATCACCTCATCACACAGCCCCATTGGTAGCCTCCACAGTCACTGCTGCTGTTCACTGTCACCAGTGACGCCAGACCAGAGTCAACGTTGCCCATTTGAACTACATTCAAATGCTTACTTACGGACTTATCCCTTTAGCAGGATGGACTGAGATAACATTTCCATGTTAAGAGTTTGAAAGTTGCATTGTCACCCAGAAATGAACTATCCAAATACTAGGTGTTTTCAACTGCAGCATTCACTGAAACTGAAAAAGGAATTTGCGTGCCTGGGTATCAGAACTTCCCCAGCTGTTATTTTTACAAGAGTACTTGGAGAAAACTCTTTGTTCTGAAAAGCACAAACCTGGCACACATACGTGGCACCAGGCTTGAGGTAATTCAGATTTTAGAATAATTTAGACACTGTTACAAGGTGTATGCACTAGAGAGGTCACTGCTTCAGCTTAATGCAGGCAGTTATCACAAGGTTATCTTATTTGTATATAGTGCCGTCACCTATTAGCATGTAGCTCAGTCCCGGTGGTAGTGAGTGTGCTGGTGGTGACTGCAGTGGAGCTGCTGCCCTCTCTGTGATTACTGTCAGTGAACGGCACACAGAATAAATGTGTTTCTGCATGTCAAAATGTTTATTGTGGTTTACATGGCAAACCTCGCTTGACGTACCAGGACATTGTCTTTAATTTAAGATAGTCAAAGCTTGTAGCAGGTCATAAACTGTCCTGTGAATAGCATTCTTTGGTGTCTCAGCCACTCCTAGCTCAACTTTAATTATAGTCTTCTTCACTAGTCCACCTTATTCTCTTTCCAGAGTCCTAACCCTGCTATTGATGACTCTGTCCCTGCCAGTTCTGACTTGTAAAAGAGGGATAGTCTAGCCAGTTTGGACACATTGTGTGGCCTGGACACCAGTGTGCACACATTAATCTGATTAACTTGATTTCTTTAAACTTCATGTACATAATTATATATTGATTTTCTTAAGGCATCAGAAGAAACATGGTTAAAACATTTCTGCTTTGAGACACGATCTAAGCCGGGTAGTGTATATATTTAAAAGGATTTTTAGAAAAGTGCATGTGCATGATAAAGGGTTCAAACAGCAAAACCTGTGAAAGCATCACAGAATGATGAAAGGAAACATCAGCGGTGTTTGCTTTAATCTAAAGTAGTGAAATTGAAATAAACCTAAATAAGCTGGTTTCTACATTAAGGAGTAATATTTTAATAATTTGTGGTGTCCTACTACCTCAGCCTAGATGATTCAACAAAAAAGGGACTCTTAAGTCTGCAACATCTTGCATAACTAATACAATTCAATACATCAGTGTTGGTTAAAACTACTGTGTGTGAGAGAGAGAGAACTGATTACAGCCATAAATGTAAATCTGGGTTGTAGTATGGTTAATACTGCACATGCACACTGGTTTTAATATGCCCTGCCCAAACATTTCTCCTCCCATAACCAGGTCTTTAAATGAATTGACTGCCAGCAGTATGTCATGTATTCCAAGGTGTGCTAGGACGTGTTGTTCTATTGTATAATGTATAATGGTATAATAACACATATTTAAAACCAGTTCTGTTGTATTGTCTCAATGTACATTCTGACAGATCTTAGTTTATTCAGTAGGGTGTACAATGAATGACTAAAGTCAGGGTCCATAGGTCCCCAGTCATCAGTATCAGATTTTAATTTTTTCAGTATGCTTTGTAATCAGTGATCCTCAGCTGGTGTGGTGATAGATGTTACCAGCTGATCTGAACTAAGCCAATCAAGTAATAAAGCCTGATCCTATTAAAATCCTTTGATTGTAACCCATAGTGCATTGGTGCACCCAGGAGCAGCACAAATATTAGTGGCCAGTTTGAATATTCACACTGACAGGGACTGTCAGCAAGCAAAGCTTAGGTGAGCAATATTTAATGTCAGACAACAGTAACTTATGTCAGACAAAATCTGACTCCTAATGCTCCATGTGTTAAATGGGCTCTGCAGAAAAGGTTTAATTCTTTCCTTTCAGTCCTTGTAGTGTTTTTGTTACAGTAAGTTTATTTTAGGTAGTGCTAAAGTATTGAAACAGGGTCAGGTGTCAGGAGCACCTTTACCTCAGAAGTGAAATATATTTTTACATGATGCACCTCTCACATGCAGATTTCTCATACTTTCAGGATACCTGCACATTTAGCCCACACACCATCATAGAGTTAACCTGTTAGTAGAGCCACAGGCTGCACTGCTATTTTTTTTAAATTGATTAAATTCCATTCCATTAGTTCTCCTTAGACAGTGCAATAGTCATGCTATACATAGTAAGCTCTCTGGTTCATGTTTCTGTGTGCAACACAGTTGGCAGCCAGTCTAGCATGTGTCGTTCAATTGTCCATCGCTGGCTGTGACAGGGAGAACAATGTGTCAGTGTCCTCAGGAAGCTCAGTCTGTCCTGGTCTGGCTCCACCAGAGGAGCTGCTTATCTAAGGAACTCAAGTATAAATGTAGGGCAGCTGAACTGACGGCTCTACAGTCAGAGTGTGAGCATAATACAGTCTGTAAATCAAAAGTTTTTCTCATTTTACCACGTTAGTATGTTTTTCACAATAGCTCATGACACTTTTTTTTTAATCTTCATTGTCTGATGATGATCAACGTTTATAGGTGAAATTTAAATTTGTCAGCACTATGGTGGAAAAATGACAGAACAATGATAGTGTTTCTAAATTACATCAGAGCTAGTTTGTCATTACTGTGCTGCAGTTTAACAACTGACATATACACCAGTACCAATATATCTGCAATAAGTCAATATTGTCTGAAGTGCTCATCTACAGTAGCTATAGGATGTATATTCACAAACACACATACCCATATATCCATACCTCAGTTTTCTTTAGCAGCCTATCCTTGGCAGTGTCACAGGAGACTCCATATATATACATGACAGAGCCCAATATATTGTGCTTTTTTTTTTTTTTTTTGTTCAAAAAATGTGGATGAATGCCCACAGAGCTGAGGATTGACATGTCTTAGGCCGGAGGGTGAGATGCTGAGTAGGGACACCATCCTTTATCTGGAGCGTGAGGATTCAGGCCCCCACAGTGACCAGAATCCAGTCATGCTTTTAACGTGCATCTCTGAGCAAAACACTGAATCACCTGCTTTTGATGTGGTGCTTGCACATGACCTAAGAGAATGCCTGGAAGCAATGCAGTTTATTTTATCCTATGTGATGTGAAAGCATCAGCAGTAATGATAGAGGTCACTTCAAGCTTAAAAATAGATTGGTTTCTAAAAGCATTTCTGGTGTTTTTAATTGAAATAATTGCTTATGCATATTACTGACATGAAAATGGACTGAACAAAAATAGAGCTACAAGAGTAACTTGTGTGGAAAACTGGGGCTAGTTGGAAATTAGAGCTTGGTTTCCTGCACTGACAATAACAGGAAAACCATAGGATATGGCATGTCTATGCGCACACACACACTAACAGCATTCGTCTGATACTCTTAACAATGCAACACCCCACAATGTGTGTCTTTTTAAATAACATTTTCCTGTGCTGACATCTGAAATGTAGAACTGAGTTTTTATGCTCTGTGGATAACGTCATTGTTTCGTGTAGTTTGTATGCAGAAGGCTGCTGATTTATTATTTTTCCTTCACAGTGAAGTCAGTGGTCAAGCCAAGAGTTTTATATGGTGAATTTAGGATGGGGTTAGAAAAAAAGATGAAGAGATATTTTAGACTGTGCTTGAAGTAATACAGTATTCACAAATATAACCGAAGACTTTGTGTCCAGATGAAGATCCAGGATTGTTTCTGCACACAGTGACACAGTGAAGTGTAACACAGTAATGGTAGCAGTTACTAATGCAAGCAAACCTTAATCAGTGCTTTGCAACATGAATAATGCAAATTTATTTCATGTCTGCGCTGCAAATTTATGTTGTTTGGCAAAGACTGGTTTGTAAGTGATTAGGGAGGAAGCTTTTCTTCTGACCAACCTAAATGACCTTAAGGTAAATCTGAATAGGTAAATATTGATAGAGAAGACGGCCAGGCTGTGCTGGTTATAATACAAACATCAGTACATGTCTTTAGCCTGTGTTTTGTGTCTCTGTATGTCTCAGGCCAGTCTGTCCATCTGGGGATGGGGGGGCCTTGGAGTTGTGCTGTTCCTCGTCACCTTTGGACCCTTTGCCATATTCTACCTGGCCTTTTATATCTTCTGCTTCATTGGAGGGTGAGCATAAAGACCTCTAAAACATACATCATGGCTGTTTATAGGCCTGCTGTTGCACATGAACCACAGCACAGTACGGGAGCCTGATAGGTGCATTTTTGGCTGCTCTCTCATTCTCACTTCTGCTTTCCAGGGGCTTTGCGGTCACTCTGCTCTACGGAAAGATCAACTCCGAGAAACACCTGGAAAAATGGGAACACTCATATTTGCCACCCACACAGATTGGTATACTGAAGGTAAAAGCACACACACAAATTGTGACTTCACCCACAAAAAAATTTTGTTGTTTATCAAGTACTTTTGTTGCTGATGGCAACCTGCCAGTTATCATGCAGATCATCAGAGTTTTTGATGTGATTACCTGCATTTCACTCCATCTTTTATCTTTTTGTGTTTCTCCTGGTCACTTTCAGACATTGGATGAAATGAAGCTGGAGATGAAGCCCATAAAGATCGACAGAAGACTGACTGGCTCCAGTTTCATAGATGAACCACTACAGCAGGTGTGTGTCTTGTGGCAGGTATTGCGGCTCCCTGTGCCTTGTGTCAAAGCTCCAGCACCAGCTTTAGTGTTTGCACTTCTAACTGTCAAAGTAGGGGAACACAATTCAATAACGTGGGATAATAATGAAATATCATTCATGACCAGTTCTCTGTGTTAAAAAGGACTTTTATACTTTCCTTTTGGAGTTGTTTTGTTACCTTTGTATGGACCAAACTCAATAGGTGACGATGATAGCTGGACAACAGCTAAGCAGAGAAGCTAACAGGATTATAACTGAGTGACAAGTACTAACACTGCAGACATGTGGGATTGTGGCCATCTTTAGGTACTGTCTGACCCATCAGCTGGCTCAGGTCAGCGACTTAATGGCCTCAAGCCATAAAGTAGTCATCCCTGTCAAATCCTGCATAACCTCCCTAAAGCCTCCGTGCCCCTGTTTCCAGGAAGTTCACGTGTCATTAGATTAGTCTGGAGTAGGATGCCCATTTCCTGGCAATGTGCGTTTTTCCAACACACAAACACATAACAATTAAATGAGGTAATAGCCTAATTAAATGGGTAATTTTAAAATATATTGCTGACACACACGTCCATGAGAATTTTTTGTTCTTGAACTTATACTAAATAAATTTCTGCTCTAATATTTGTAAGAGCCTGCTATTTAATGTCATGTCATCTTCATATATTACAATTTTTTTGTATGACGTCTGTTTTACATTTTTGTATGTACTATATAAATAGGCTCCAGCTTTTTGTTTTAGATTACAAATAATGGGCAGATAATGCTGTATTATGGCCCTTCTGTCGTATCAGAAATGTCGTCCAGAAAAATAACCTTCATCTTGACAGGAAGTGGACCTGAAAGTTTCTCTCCTGTTAAACTGTCAGCGTTGCATCATTATGTGGGCTATGTTGAAACAAAAGACAGTTGTAGGGCAGAAATATGCTGTCGCTCGCTGACTGCTGGTGATTGAGTCAGCCTTATGCTTTTGTAAACAGTGGTTAGGTTGCCTGTCAGCATTGCCAGCAGGGAAGAGGAGCTCTGTGGCTTTTGTCTGTTGGTCACAGTTTGCCTTTCCACACTATCCTGTGGTAAAAAATAACTTTTAGCACGTTGCCGTCATAAAGCAGTGTGGCCAGCAGCGTCAAGTGCAGACACAGCAGTTTGTGATGGTCAGGTGATACTGACTGTGGTGTCTCTGTTCTCCCTTTCCTCCCGGGGAATGCATAATAATCATTTTAGCAGCATACGAACTTTGACTTCCTGCACTGCAAAACCTGACATCATGCAAACCTGCAGTATGTGGTCTTGATTTCTTTGGCGCATTCTGTTTTTTCCCTTATTTCTCATACATTTAGAATCTCTGTAGATCGTACAACAGCTGCATATAGAGAAGGCTGAGTGATTCATATGCTGGCTTGTTTTCATCACATTTTTCAGTTGCATCCCCAGGTTTCCTTGGACCTAGTAGCCCAATAATCTGTGCCCAGGGTATTTGTGCTTGACATTGAAAATCAAATATAATGTATTTACCTGTCTAGCACTCAAATCTGGTGTACCTTTTAACTCCACCTCTCTACTCATCTGTTTCAGTCCAGCTAATTGGGTTGCCTTTCCTAAGTCTCCTCTCTTGCTCTCACTTTCTTCATCTCTCCTTGTCCTCCATCTTTGTTTCTGCAGGTGATCCAGTTCGCTCTGAGAGACTATATCCAATATTGGTACTACACATTGAGTGAAGATGAGTCCTTCTTGTTGGAGATCAGACAGACACTGCAGAACGCCCTGGTCCAGTTCTCCACACGGTACAATACAAACATGCTTGCTCTGCGTTATATGCCAGCAGCAATTTCTTTACTTGACAGCTTTTTGTGTGTTTATATGCTAAGGTCCAAAGAGGTGGACTGGCAGCCTTACTTCACCACTCGCCTGGTGGACGATTTTGCCACCCATTTACGTGTTTTTAGAAAAGCTCAGGATCGTCTCACTGACAGAGAGGACAAACAAAGTACGCATACACAATTATACACTCTTGCTTTCTCTGTCACAGTAGTCATTAGTCTGTGTACTATGTCTCCTGAGTCTGACTCATTTTGTCTTAAGCAATGATTGTGATTATGTAATTCTGATGCAAATTAGAGTGTGGTGATTGTTTGATGCACTAGACAGTCAAATTTGATTACAGTTGTGGTGTAGAAACAGTTTTGTGGAGTTCAGCAGCAATAATAACCATGCATTATGTCTGAACAGGGGACATAACAGAGGAGATGATAGAGTCGTTCTTTGAGGCTGAGGTGGAGATGGAAAGGAAGATTTGTCGAGATGTAGTGTGCACTTCGCACAAAGATGAAGAAGGTGAACATACATCTGAAATCTCTCGTACTGTTCATTTCGCACCATTATACTGAATTCTTCCTACAAATGTGCTTGATGTCATAAGCTGTTTTTGTGTGTGTGTGTGTGTGTGTGTGTGTGTCAGGTTTTCTTCGGGACTTGTGTGAGCTGCTTCTGTATCTGTTACTACCTCCTGGAGATTTCCACAACAAAAACATGCGATACTTCCTAA
Source organism: Mastacembelus armatus (assembly GCF_900324485.2). Classification (NCBI taxonomy): domain Eukaryota; kingdom Metazoa; phylum Chordata; class Actinopteri; order Synbranchiformes; family Mastacembelidae; genus Mastacembelus; species Mastacembelus armatus. The sequence goes on along the minus strand of NC_046643.1, from coordinate 10,229,417 downwards.
GGGTAAGTGTTTATCAGATAAACAAGTACAAAATCTATACTACTCTCACTTAAAGTCTGTCAAATCACACAACACGTGTGACTTCACTGTTCTGAAATGTAAATATGAGTTACAAAATTACATATTCTGTATCACAGTGTGTTATGAAACCTGTGCCACCATGTACCTCTCCTGGAGTGTTATATTCAACAACAGGCTTCTGATTTAGCTACAGTGCTGTACCACTGTACCACGCCATGATATTTTTTTCTTTTCATTTTAGGAGGTGTTGGCGCGTGGTGTGCTGCTGCCTCTGATTAATCAACTGAGCGACCCAGACTATATCAACCAGTTTGTTATCTGGATGGTGAGATTTGACACTCATCTTTACCTTTTACCTGTTAGCTGTTTTTTTTTTTGTTTGTTTGTTTTTTTTATGTTGTTTTTAGCTGTTTTTGTGTAAATAACCCAGAAACTAAATGAACTAGGACAGAATAAACTTTTTGCACTGGTCTGGGTGTCATCCACTGTAAATCTGTGTGCAGATTCGCGACTCAAGCTGTAACTATGAAGCCTTCATGAACATCCTGAAGTTGACAGACAAGCCTGCTGAGCTGGAGGCTGTCAAGGACAAGGTGCTGGAGGAACTGCAGTACCTCCGCTCTCTGGACACGGCTGGAGATGGTGGGCATTAGCTTTTAACTCGCTGACAAATTAATACACATAAAACTAATTTATCCCTAGACTAGGGTCTGACAAAGGAAATACATAAAGTTTGGGTAAAATAATGCGCACTATTCCTCTCTTCCCCTAAAGTCTTGTTTCTTTGTCCTTCAGACATCAATGTGATTAAGAACCAGATTAACAGTCTCATGTTTGTGAAGAAGGTGTGTGAAACCAGGATCCAGAGACTACAGTCTGGCAAGGTGAGAAACTGCAGCATACCTTTATAATGCTTACACTAAAGGATCCAGTAAAAACATACATTATTAAAATAGGTTTTAGTAGGTGCGGGTTTATATTTGTTAGTGTAATAGTCAAACATTGTCTGCACAGCTGTGTTTCCTCAAAGGCGAGTTATTAGTTTTGTCTTTTGGAGTCCGCAAAGCAGAGAAAACAGACTTTACCTACCCTGCTTCTGTGTTGTGTAGGAGGTGGACGCCTTGAAGCTGGCAGCTAACTTTGGAAAGCTGTGTGTTATCCCACTAGATCACATCCTCGTCCACAACATCGCCCTGCAGTTCTTCATGGGTAATTCTGGAAAAACGTCATAACATACACCATGAATGCCAAACGTCACTGTAGTCCCGAGGTTTTAATCCTGAACATTTCTGTTAATCATTTTTCTAAACCAAAACGTATCCCATGTCTCTGTATTTTGTAACTTCATCCTGACTCATTAGGTACAGCCCCTTTTCAGTCATACATGGCTTTGCTAGAGAATTTAAAAGGTTGCGTGCATGGGAACTACGAGTCAGATCTAGTGTAGAACTTAAGCACCAGCCAACAGCCTAAACATTATAGCTGGTGTTGTCATTGCAGCTCATATGCTGCTAGAAGACTTCAAATAAAAAGATGCATTTTTAATAAAGCAAGTTTAAATTGCAGAAATTCTAAAATTGAAAGCATCCTAGAGGAAATTGATGCTGCTAATTGACATCACATTTAGTCCTTCCAGTGACACAGTAATCTAAAATGTTTGTCATTTAACCAGATTCGGCATATACGACTGTACCAACTGTTGTGCATGTGTTAATCCAGACTTCATGCAGGCAGCGGGGGCTCAGGCAGAGCTGTTTTTCTGGCTCACTGTGGAGGGCTACAGGGTGACAGCACAGCAGCAGCTGGAGGCCATGAAGGGCTGGCAGACAGATGGCAAGAATCAGCCCAGTGCCACCAAAGGTCTGCTGAAAGCTGCTGCAGTGGGTGTCTATGAGCAATACCTCTCTGACAAGGTGAGACCACCTGGGGTGTAACAAGTCAGGAGTCATTTCAACCACAATGGAGGGTGACACTAAATAAAATGCTTTGGTCTCTCAGAAGGTCTAATCATATGCAGATTTCCTGTAATTTCTTAATAAACTATATACAAATTTATTTACTTTATTTTATTTTAATTTATTTATTTTAAAGTTACTGCTTTCTTCTATTTTTCATAATCTAATATTTAGAGTTGTGATATTTTTCTTTCACTACAGGCATCTCCCAGAGTACAGGTGGATGAGGAATCGGTAACAAAACTGGGGGAGAAGCTACAGAAAGATGATCCCACACCAGAGATATTTGATGAAATGCAGAGAAAGGTGTGGGACTGTATATTCGAAAACATTACTAACTGTGCTGACACTTCGAGAAATGTTTTCACTGATTTGTTTAGCTTTTAGTATCTTAGTACTAACTCTTTTACTGTGTTTTACCACAGGTGTATGACATGATGCTACGCGATGAGCGCTACTACCCATCTTTCAGGCAGAGTCCTCTCTACGTCCGCATGTTAGCAGAGCTGGACATGCTGAAAGAGCCGAGCTACCGGGGATCCGATGATGGCGACGGAGAATCTTTTAATGGATCTCCCACGGGAAGCATTAACCTTGTAAGTCTGCTTCACTTCCTGTTGCAGGGCTTACAAACATGCAGATGTGGAGACACGTCTGGCATCATTTTTGTTATTCATCCTTGCATTGTTATTTATGTTGTTGTGTAGGTTGTGATAACTTGTTTCTTGTGATTTCAGTCTTTGGATGACTTGACCAACTCCTGCCATGATGAATCTATGCACCTACATGCCTTCATCTCTGACACAGGTATACACCTTTTTAATTACGCAACTGGCTTAAAGTATAATGCATAAATATGTGTTTTTTTTGTTTGTTTTTTTTAATCTGTGTCATGTGCTTTCTAGTGGAAATCTTATATAAAGGATTGTTAATAAAACTTCATTGTATACATGTCAGGTTTAAAAACATTTCATTTGTCTTGGTGTGGGCTTTATCACTAATCTTGAGGAGTGTGTGAATTTGTCTGTTATACTGGGGATCCGTTATCTCCTTCTAGTCCTGCTCTGCATGTTTCACTTTTCACCTCCTAGCTCCTTACATCTGCATGTGCCTGCTGTGTGACTTTCATACTGTTCCAGTATTCTTTATTTCTTTCATTCCATTGCCTTCATTGTTTTTTTGTTCTTCATTTTTCCTTCCTCCCCCTCCCATGGCTTTCCTGTCATTCTGTCACATTTTCCCTCTTTTTATCACAATTCCACACACTCTTTCTTTTGCTTGCTCTTCCTCTCCCACACTTGCATTTGCTTTTCTTTCTCGTCTTTCTTTCTTTCTGCTTTCATTCACTCCCTCATCCTCCCCCCCCCCCCCCCCTTTGGATGTATTGCTGGACGGGATAGCTGATGCTTGTCTCCCCGGGTTCTGGGCTGATACAGGGGTTTGCAACGACCATGGTAAGACCTACGCGCTGTACGCCATCACTGTGTTCAGACGCAACCCCGACGGCAGCGAGGACTGCTGGAAAACCTACCGCCGCTACTCTGACTTCCATGACTTCCATATGAGGATCACTGAACAGGTGTGTGTGTGTGTGTGTGTGTGTGTGTGTGTGAGTTGCACAGCAGTTGTTCAGTCCACTACATTTTTCTCCCAGGAGAAAGTTAATGTTAGTGTTCTTGTCTATATTCTGTCGTAGTTTGAGAACCTGGCGTCAATCCTCAGGTTGCCAGGGAAAAAGACTTTCAACAACATGGACAGAGACTTCTTAGAGAAGAGAAAAAAAGACCTCAATGCTTACCTACAGGTAATAGATTTATATGGTTAGTTTTGTTGTCATATTGTATTGAGTGTGTATCTATAATCTTTTGTGCCTGTGTTCTAGCTGCTGCTGAACCCAGAGATGGTGAAGGCCTGCCCAACTCTGATTCCTTACGTCTATGATTTCCTAGAAAACAAGGCCTACAGCAAGGGCAAGGGAGAGTTTGCACGAAAGGTCACTTCATGTTTTTAAATAAAATGTAATATTTCACTGTGATTAGTTTACTACCAGAACACTGGAAAATGCTCTGCAATTATTTAGTGGCCTAATGGCTAGGGACTTGTAACCTGAAAATTGAAGGTTCGAGTCTCAGGTCCGGCAGGAATTGTCGGTGGCACAGAGTGAATAGCCAGTGCTCTGTCCACCTTCAATACCACAACTGAGGTGAGACCCTTGAGCAAGGCACCGAACCCCCAACTGCTCCCCGGGCACCGCAGCATTGGCTGCCCACTGCTCCGAGTGTGTGTGCATGGTGTGTGTGTTCACTGCTGTGTGTGCATTTGGGTGGGTTAAATGCAGAGCACAAATGGGTCACAAAGTATGGGTCACCATACTTGGCCATATAAGTCACTTTCACTTGACTTTCATATATAATTGATGTCTGTACTTTTGTTATAAGTGTGTGCCAGTGACCTCCAGTACTTCAGCAGTCTAGCTCTGTAGGAATGGTTAGAGAGTTTCACTCAAAAAAAAATCAAGCTGAAATGTTCCTTTGGTTGCATCACAATCAATACTTAATTTAGTTTTAGCCACATGACTCAGACCTGCAGTTACAGAAGAACTGGTGTTATTCTCTCCGTATGTTTCTTTACGCCATCAGATAGACACATTTGTAAATCCGCTGAGGAGCTCCATGAGGAACGTGTCCAATGCAGTGAAGGCCCTACCAGACAGTCTTGCAGAAGGGATGACAAAGGTCTCTGACAACATGGGCCGCATGTCAGAACGACTGGGCCAGGACATCAAACAGTCCATATTCAAGGTAACATCATCAAATACTGCATTTGAAAAGACAGTCTTAATAAATGTCCTAAACCCTTCTACTCTTGCTCACTGCCCTGATCTGTTATTTCATCCAGCTTCTGTAACTTCTTTGCTATCTGTTGTTCTGCTGCTCTCTCTAGGTGCCTCCACTCCTCCCCAAGTCTGAAATTGACCCTGAACACTGTCGAGTCTCTGCTCAGCTCGATGACAACGTGAGTCCTCGGGATGTTTGGTTGCTGAACGTTCTTTCTTATTTTATGCTTTTGGTAAAATGGTAAATGTGTGTCTCACCTGTCAAGGTGGACGACAACATCCCGCTGAGAGTAATGCTGCTGCTGATGGACGAGGTGTTTGACCTTAAGGAGAAGAACCAGTGGCTGCGCAGGAACATTAAGAACCTGCTCCAGCAGCTCATCAGGGCCACATATGGAGACACTATCAACAGGTCAGAGACACACAAAGGAAAACAGTGTTTCAGGCAAACGAATTGCAGCCTAAAATGGTCAGTTTGTAGCTTTGTTGTAGAACCACCTGCACCAGAACAAACTCAGACTAAATTCTGCATGTGTTGAGAGCCTCTGTCACACTGAATTACTGGCTTCAGTTCATGCAGAGCACAACCTGAATAATCTTTGTCTCTGTAGAAAAATTGTGGATCATGTGGACTACTTGACCTCACCAGAGCAGGTGGCAGACTATGTCAAGAGGTTCAGGTAAACCCTGCCCGTCTTTTTCACAGAACTCTTAATTTGTCAGAGGAGTCATGAGTAAACCTAAATGCCTCCATCCACAAACAGGGATTCCTACTGGCCCAATGGAATTCTGGCTGAGACGCCACCTCGTCGGGACAAGAGCATCCGCATGAGGACACGAGTAGCTGCCAAGACCAGCCTGCTGGGTATTATGCCAGGTGAAAACACGTGCACACACACACACACTCACCGTGTCTCATTTCATTGCACCATCAAATGGTCTCATCCTCTTACTCCACATCCTTTTGGACTAGGGATTGAGATCATTGCTGCCCCTTGTGGCCCATGTGGGGGTAACACCTATGATAGCTGCAGTTCACACTGATCATAATTGCGGAGGGTGTTTTCAGCTCTCAGGCCTCCGGGTGCAGTAATAAGCCCTTTATAGCTTATTTTGAAAATGGGTGATGTAGGAGTGTTTACACAGCTTCTCTTTGCAGCACTCATTTGATATGAGATTGACTTTAATCTTTGTTGAGTTTTATGTTTCTGTTTATCTAACAGTGCAGTTCCATTCCTGATTTTAGTCCTAATGCAACAACAAATGACAGTCACTCTCTGAAAAAAGTTCCTGTTTGAAACCTTTTAACCTAAGAGACCTCTTAACTGTATTTCTCTTCTTGCCTCAGATGAGCTGAAGCACATTATTGGAGCGGACACCACAAGAAAGGGCATCCTGCGGGTCTTCGATATGTTTCAGTACCAACCCATGAACCGTCGGCTAGTCTATGTTTTCCTGGAGGGCTTTCTGGAGACCATGTTCCCCCAGTACAAATTCCCTGAGCTCTTTATCAAGCTGCACTCTCGCTCACCGCGCATCCTCAGATACAGCCAGAAACTCAAATCTTCCTCTCTTAAAAGGTGACAGGAGAGGACAGAGGCAACAGGACACGGGCCGACTAGACACACACAACTTAAGAGCTAAGAGTGAGTGTTGGGGGGGGGCTTGACATGAAAGTTGAGGTGTGTTTGTGATTCCTGCCCTTCCACTTCCCTCACACACTCTTTATCAGTGAAAACACTCCGATTATTCAGCTCTTTATTTCTATGAAGACAGAACTGAAGAATGAACAACACACACTCTGCGACACACACATAAATCGTGTCATTTGCATCAAGACTACTCTTTTTTTTGTTTTTTAGTTTGAATAATTTCCCACTTTTTTAGACTTTTTAGTTGCATTTAGCTTTATCCTGGGCCAGTCAATGCTGCTTTTTCATGGTCCACAGAGCAGACCACAGATACTGTATTGTTTTTAAACTGCAGGAGTAAATAGCATAGACCCACACCTTGCCTTACTTTCCCGCTTTTGTCTTTTGGCCAGCTCAGTCCACCATCTCTGAACTGACCTGTTATCCGCAGTGAAACTTACCCTCATGTTGTAGACATGCAAAAGCTGCACACTTGTAAACATGCAACAGGATTTTGTTTTTAGAGCAACCAAATATGTCAATAGCACTGGGTTCAAGAGGCGCTGTGTCTTTTTGTTTTTTAAAATGTGACTGAAAGGAGGATTGGGTCAAAATTTGATTGTTTTTTGCTTTTATTGTTGAAATCTTTTCTGTGATGGTCCCGATCTGTCCATGGTCTACCCCGCCTCACACTCACAGTGTCAGCTGGGATTGGCTCGAGCCCCTCCAGTGACCCTGAAGGATAAGCAGTAGATAACGGATGGATGGATGGAGCATCTTTTCTTGCCTCAGTGCTCCTCTTGAAACATGATACTTTTTTTGTGCAAAGTTTTCCATCATCTGATAGGCCCCATCCCCTTTAATTCTACTGTCATAACCTGTGACGACCAAAGCTCATGCTGTTCGCGTGCGTGTGTGTGTGTCTGTGCTGATGTGATGTTGGGATAGTCTGAACGTTACTGTGCTTCATATCATTAATCATGTGATGAAAGAGTGTGTCCCTGCTGCAGGAGGCTCAGCCCTGGCTGCCCAAGCACACTATCAAAGAATGTACTCTCTGGTCTAATCTCTGTTTGGTTAGTGTAGAATTTAGTGTGAATGGGTCTCTGTGTGTGTCTGTTTTTAGAACCTCTTCAGTCAGAAACTGTGCCAGTGTGAGCTAGTGAACCAGCCTTAAAACTACATACAGTATATACTGACCAAGAGACACACACTAGGGGTTGCTCTGCTTCACACGACTGAATCAAAATGGACATATGGAGGTTAAGCCCTAATCACTTTTATGAACAGACAATGTCATTGGTTTTGTGCAATATATTTTTTTTATTTTATGCATGTGCATTTTGAATTATTCTGTACTAAAAAAAGTAATTCATATTGTTTTAATAGTAGAAAACACGAAAGAGGTTCCCCCCCAGAAATGTCTTCTTATCCCGACAACTTAACATTCCGTTGTTGTGAAAGTATATTTTACAGACTTGTTTTATAAGTCTGACTTTGTTTTGTTTTGGTTAAGTGAGTTTTTTGTTTTTTTTCCCACCTAGCCACGCGAACAGAAGGTGTGTTTTGAGTGTCTGGTGGGTGGTTTTCTGTGTCCCAGTCCAGTGATTAGCTCATTGGGCTGTAGATAGTTCAGAGGCGGCCTCGAACAACTGCTTCTTTTTAACTAAGTGGCAATGTATGCATTTAAAACCCGTTCTGTTGAGTGTGAACAGATCTTTGTTGTTATGATCTTACAGCTGGAGGCATCGGCCCTCCCCCTCCCCCTCCTGTCCAATAGGCTCCCAAGAGAGCTGTGTCATGTGACCAATGGAATCACTGCTATTGAGCACTTAGTAGCAACTAAGAGTGGGCCTCTCCCATTGGCTGTACGGAGACTCATTCTGCCACAGTCATTAGACGGAACTCCCTCGTCTGCTGTGATTTGCTTGCACTGAGCAGCCCTGGTGGACTCTGATTGACTGGTAGGAGGACATGAACTGGAACCTCTCTTACTGGAGGTGAATTATTTGTCCACGTGGTGGAGGAGATGTCACCTTTAACTTTCTGCACACCTCTCCATACAGGAAGGCTTGTATTTTTTTTTTTTTTTTTTTTAACCCCAGTATATATGAATCTATGATAATGAAAAAATGTGCATATCTGTGTACAGTATGTGTTAATAGTGTGCCTAAATGTACTGTCAACTCTATTTTCATATTTTTCTTTAACCTAAAAACAAATCAATCAGAGCGTCATGATCATTTTATGTGACTGAACATGACCTTAGGGTGTTTTTTTGCATCATGCTTCTCACATTCTTCTTGTGAGCAACTGTGCTCAGATCAGTATAACACTAATAAAAGGTAACTCAGACTAATTGGGCCACAGTGTCTGTGTTCAGTGTGCTTGCAGGTCCTGTGAATGGGGGGGGGGGGTGTAGCTATAGTATTTGTTTAGAAATTGCCAATTAACTTCTGTTTGACTGAACACACCTGATGCAGGTAATCATCAGTGGGCAGGGCAGGGATAGTTGGAGAACAAGCAGAACAGTGGCCCAGAGATGGACAACCCTGAAAAAGGCCACTAAAAGGGGGCGTGTGGTGAATAGGGACCACATATTTTGCCTCTAATTAGTGTGTGGCACAGTTTCCTTAATTCAAATCAAATGGTTGGTGTGACTGTGTACTGTACTAACTTAAACGTTTTTGTGCAGAGGAGACAGACCAGCTTCTGCAGATTCAGACTGCAGAAAAACATGTTCAGGGTGAGTCTTTCATTCATCCCCTTTATTTAAAGGGTCACTTCATCCACAATGTCAATACTGTTTAGGAAAAAAACATTCCCTCTGCTTCAGGATGAGACAGCAGTCATTGACATTACAGTAATAATATACTGCAGGTGGATGGAGTTAAGTTTATGATACAACCAGCCCTGACAAATGATTTTGGTTTGTGAAGAGTCAACTCAAACCTGCAAAGAATATTTAGGAAGTGTACTAGCTTGTATTTAATGCAGGCCTTTTTAATGTTTAGAGTGGCTCATGATTTACTGAAGCACATAAAGGAAAGAGACCCAATCAGAAAGATTTAGATTGAATTTTAATGTAAACAGTCATTAGCTGTCGATATTCAAGGATCCCCGGGTCAACCAAAATCAGTTCTCGTGTCACAAACTCTTTTCTGCGGGTTCCCTGGGGCAGCCTCCCACGGATGGTGTCATGATTAGCAATTCACGTTTTATCCACGTTTACACGCAACCTTCACGTTTTCCTCCACGATTTTCCAACAGGATCAGCGATGATGACTATTCCCCATGCAGCCAAACCTGAAACGTAAAAGCAGGTGTGTATTCACTATGTCAAAGACTTAAATGTGAGAAAAACTATACAGAAAAACTGTATAACTCACTCGCAGCGAATGTAACCTGGGCTATTGTCCCCATGGACGTAGGCCCGCCTAGTCGCATGACTTTCCGGGCAGCATTAAACACATAAGCCCCGGACAGGATCATACCTCCACCTGAGATAATCCGACAGCTCCAGCAGTTCTTAAACACCTGGCTGGGTTTAAACGCGGGGGCATCCGCTCCTCCCGGTGGTGCTTCTGGCATGGTCAGTACCGGGTATGTGCTAATGCTAACGTGAATCCACTCCCCGGTTAAAAACGCACGGAGACGAACATGAGACACACAAAACTCCGTTTCATGAAACCGTTCAAATAATTCTTCTAAACTAAACACAAAAGTTTATCACAGGTCCTGCTCACGTTAGCTGTGCAGAAGGTCAGCTTTGTAAAAGCAACTTCCGGTCATGTGACTACCGTTTCCAGGCTAACATTTTCAAAATAAAAGTTTTTGTAGTCATGGTAAATATTTATTCCCAGTTTTAAAGCATTAAAAAAAGAAAATAACACAGTATCGATCAGTGTCGTCTCTTAACGTTTGTTTTAGAGGTTACCTGAAACGTTCACTGGGTTCTTGTTCAGAGTGACTATTAACACAGACAAACCGAATCCAATAAAAGCTGTAACCTCTAAAAGCAAAAAGATTTTTAACAGTTTCCAGATCTGAGGACTATTAACAGTCACTGTGTTGTTTTTGGGGAGAATTTGCCCTTAATTGCCCTTAAAACTGTACAGTAAAGTGACTTTGAAACTGGTATGATAATGAATAATTCCAGTTTGGACAACCATTCATTTAAAATTCAGTTAAGCTCTAATGAAAGAAAAAACCACCTTAAAGTCACGGGAAGTTATATTATGTGGAATAGGATAAATAAAAACACATTTATAATTCTTTAAATATGTAATCAAAATTTTCAACAAGCCAAAGAAACCGTTTTACATATCAGAATATCTTATTTATTTGTGTGTCTGAAATTAGAAAATACCGAATTTGCCAGAAAAAAATGCGCAACAAAACTTGAACGGCGGCTACTGTTACCGTGTTTTGTTAAAGGACGTTTTGTTATCTCTGCTCAGTAACCTTTAATGATTTATGACGTTTATACAACGTGGCGCTTCAGTCCTCCACATGCTATTTACACAATAAACGCAATCCTATTTCGCAAGTTTCTTATTCTCGCTAGACTAAACCCAAAAACGGATCAGGTGTTTTCCTGTCCTCTGCTTTGGCTTTTAAGTCTCCATCCATCCACCTCTCTCTCTCTCTTTCAGGGAAGAAACCATGTTTTTGTTTGTGGTCGTTTTTGTCAGTTTGCCTTTCACGTCCGCGGCTGAACCGGAGCCCGTTGTGGACCCACCATCGTATGTTGCCGCCGTGTACGAGCACCACCTAATCCTGAACCCGGAGCCACATGTCCCCCTGAGCCGAACCGCTGCCCTGCAACACATGCACCAAAACCTGGATATCTACGAGGAGCAGGCTGCCCAGGCCGCCCAGCGGGTACAGACCTTAAAGAGCTAGACTTTTACATCTTCGTGATATTACACAGAATATTGCTGTTGTACATCTGTAATATCAGTCATTGTTTACTTTAAATATAACGTGTTAATCTATCAGAGAGGGAAATCAGACTCATTCAGGTGGAATAAATATCTAAATAGAAGTGGTTTCAGAATAAGGTCTGTCAAACTCCTGTGTAACAGTATTAGCTTTCACAGTTCCCCTAACATTTCTCTGAGCAGCCAAACTGGTTTCGCTAATTCTTGAATAAAGCTTATCACTAAACTGGTCTTTGGACTCTTGGGAGTGCTGTTGTCAGCGCCATTGATACTAAAATATGTTTTCTGTCAATCAGTAGCAAAATTAAGATGATTCTGAATCCATTCATTGGCACAAATGACAGCGTAGTTGGAAATAGAAGTATAAAAACATTAGGGGTGTGTGTGTGTAGAGAGATTGTGTTTAGTGTCACAGATTGATGAAACTTGTCTCATCTCTCTCTGGCTGTGGTCAGGGTGCCCAGATCCTGGTGTTTCCAGAGGACGGTCTTCAGGGTTTCAACTTCAGCCGTACCTCCATCTCTGGCTACCTAGAAACTATACCTGACCCCCAGCAGGAGAGGTGGAACCCCTGCACAGAGCCGGACAGATACAACAACACTGAGGTGTTTTAATATATATTTAATATTTCATTTAATAGTGTTATTGAACGTCAATCTGGCTGTTCTGATGAGAACGGCCTTGGCAGGGAGACACCAGTGAGCTATGAACTTCACTCATGCATCATCCGCCACATACATAATATAAGTGACATCTTAATGTGGTTGTTCCAGGTTCTCCAGAGGTTGAGCTGTATTGCGCGTCGTTACAAGCTCTACGTGGTGGCCAACATGGCCGACCTGCAGCCTTGCCCCCTGAAGACCCACCCCTCCTCTTCCTGTCCCCCTGATGGACGTTGGCAGTTCAACACAAACGTGGTTTTCAGGTGCAGTGTAACCTCAATATAGAAATAGTTAAGCTAAAGTCCAGCGAGTGCACAAATGCAGTTTCCTCATCTATGTAAACTGTTCAGTCTCTTCCCCCCCCCCCCATACAGCTCTGATGGCCAGCTGGTGGCACGCTACCATAAACAGAATCTGTACTTTGAAAATTCCTTCGACACACCACCCCAACCTGAGATCATAACATTTGATACACCTTTTGCTGGGAAGTTTGGCCTCCTCATCTGCTTTGACATCCTGTTCCACGAGCCCACAGTTACACTGGTGGAGAGGGTTAGAAAAAAATACACACACACACACAGCTACACAAAATATATATTCAGTTCTACTTGGCTTGGTCATCTCCTCATAACCTCAGCCTCACTTCTTTGCTTCTCTTTAAGGGTGTGCGTCAGTTGATCTTCCCCACAGCCTGGATGAACCAGCTCCCCCTACTGGACTCAATCCAGTTCCAGCAGGCATTCAGCCTGGGTGCTAATGTCACCCTGCTAGCAGCTAACATTCGCAACGACAGACTGATCATGACTGGAAGCGGTATCTACACTCCTTTTTCTGCCACGTACCACCACGCTAAGACAGGAGACCCAGAGGAGGGCAGGCTGCTGGTGGCCAGGGTGCCTGTCTTAGACCCACTGTGGGTGGGGCAGAGTGTGGCCATGGAGGAGGGAGTAGCTAAAGAAAAGTCCATGTCATATAGGGCCACAGACTCTGGAAGCTGTCATCAAGAAGGCTGTTTATTTTCTCGTACTGAACCTACTTCTGCAGCCGATGCTTACTCCACTACTTCCACCTCATCCATGATGTATGACCCATTTACATTTGTTCTCCTGAAGGGCACAAAAGGCAGCCTGAATGTCTGCGATGGGACTTTCTGCTGTCACCTGCAGTACCAGCAGCAGTTACCACAAGTCAACAGTAAAGAGCTCTACGCATTGGGAGCATTTGCTGGAACTCACATTGTGAATGGACGCTACGCTCTGCAGGTATGAAGGCCCTGAATTCTTTAAATCGTTTAATGTGACGCTTGTTGCATTTATTCTATATGTGCCTACAGGTGTGTACATTAGTCCGCTGTGCGGGGTTGAATGCTGCTTCCTGTGGACAGGAAGTGGAAGAGGCTGAGACTAAAATGGACTTCCTATTGGAGGGCACATTTGAGACCAGATACGTTTACCCATCTGTTCTGGCTAGCCACATGGTCCTGGAACAACCAGAGCACCTGGACAAGTCTGCACATGGCAGAGTGAGTATGAAACATTCAAACATGAGTGGTGGTCTGGTCTCAGCCTGTCTGTACGGACGGATGTACCACCTGGACCACGCCTGAACTGCTTCGACCAAAACAAAGTCATGACAATTCAGCTGCTTCACATTTGTACTCGATTGAAAACAAATATCTTTATTCATCCGTTAATTTTTACAAACATTGCACCAAGTTGCATTTGCCCACTGCCTGAAAGTTGCTTGTTTCTAAAAAGACATTTATTCGCCTCTCTCATTCTCTCTCACACATGCACACAAGTGTCAGTCACCTTGTCCTGTCTCCAGTACAGTACAGATATTAAGTAGTTACAGCACTGCAAGTTAAAAAGTTCCTTGGGCCAGTCACTTTGTGTTAACTGTCTCCTGAAAGAATCGTACAGTAAATGCTGTCAGAACCTGCTCCCACAGATCCAGTCTCCACTTGGAATAAATTCATAGGATTCAATGACTTCCTCACCTAGGAATCAAAAAGTGGTTCAAAATCAACAGCTCAGCATTACTGATGTTCATGAGTGAACTCCGTTAGTGTCTGTGGTGACAGCTTGATGAAAAAGTCCAAAGTACAGTACAGAGAACAGTTAATCAGCTGGTCCCATAAGGCTGTCCCTCTTTTTTTTTTTTTTTTTTTTTTCCTCCTTTAGACAATGGAGGCAAAAAGCAGCCCTCTGAGGTTTTCTTCAGTAGATGCTTTTCTAGGAAAAACTGAAATGGCTTAAAATCGATCCAGGAATTATTAGGAAAGAGAAGGAGCTTTGTTTAAAAAGGAAAATGACATTTTCTTTAAATTTAAAAAACAGATTAGCTGTCTTTCTGACCTTAGAGTGATGCTGAGACAAATGTAGTGTGTGTTGGCCTTATTGTAGAATTTTAGTACATTAATACCTTCCCAGGGGGTATGTACCTTAAAGAAACAAATATCTGGAGCTGTAATCCCAAAGCTCCTTAGTCCACAGTTTCTCCTGTGAAATTCTAAGAAAATGTTAAAATCATGTTTTCTTAGAATTTCCCTTTACTTCTAAATTCTGGTAAAGATACAAGTTATTCACCAAAGTATCTTAGACCTTAAGAGAGCTCCTAAGGTGACAAAGTGTTAAGAGCAGGCAGGAGGTTGTTGCTGCTCATGGGCAGGGTCAATATGTTCATTGTCAACTATTTTAATTATCAATTTTTGACTTTATTATTTGTTGCAGTCCTAGTATTTAGCATAACACCATGTCCCAATAGAGACTACATTCTAAGACTGGGCCTATTGACTTCACTGCCCATAAGCCAGGGTTGTACTGGTGTACTTCCGCCCTGGATTTGCACAGCTGACTGGCCCGGAGAGAGAGAGGTACTGGCTAAAATCTGTCAATTTTCTTTATACAGTTGGAACCTGTGCCTTTTAATGCCCGCTTCCTTATTTCTGGGATTTTTTTTTTCCTTCCCCCCAGTGCCTCTTAGTTTTGTTTTCTTCTCCATTGACAGTCTCTCTGTAGTGAGTACATTTAGTCTTGACTACTCTAGAACAGTGGTCTCTAACTCCAGTCCTTGAGGGCCACTGTCCTGCTTGTTTTCCAACTATCCACTGCTGATTTCCTGGATCAGGTGTGTTCACCCAATCAGAAACTGCGAGGGTAGGGATAGTTGGAAAAGAAGCAAGACAGTGGCCCTCAAGGACTGGAGTTAGAGACCCCTGCACTAGCTACTTTTTTTGCTCTGGTTTTGTTTTTGACAGCCAACAGGTCCACTCAGAATGTTTGTGAATTTGGCCCCAGGTTTGTAATAAGGGTAACATTTAGATCTGGAGAGGCTTACCTAGAAATAATCTGGCTCTTATTTCCTCCCTCTTCCGTGATCTATTAAGGCTCCTGAGTGGCTGGCTAGCCAGTAATGTGGGGCTCTGTCCAGTATTCCTCAATATGTCTCGGAATCCGAGTCATTCAGTTCATCGTCCGCAGAGACAGCAGACAGTGGGCGCTTTGGCCTGCAGTAGGAGGCATGATCAGGCCTCAGAGGGGGTGGAGCATCAAAGGCCACACCTTTGGAGATGTGGTTGGAGGTGGGGTGGTGGTTGATGACTGTTTGAGTGAGTGAGAGTGCGGGTAAAGCTGCAATGGTGACCATGGGTGAGGTGGGCATCATGGAGTTCAGGATGAGGGCCAGGCAGTCAGCTACATCACGGTTGGGAGCGCAGGCTAAAGCCGGTGTGTAACCTAGAAATAACATTGTGGAAGAAGAGAAAGGTTGACCTTCCGGCTGAAACTCTAGAAGTACACATCAATAAACAGTGGCTAAAGCGGTGAGATGATAGCTGACCGTTCTCATCCACTGCTAACACACTGGCTCCTTTCGCTAGCAGCTCCTGGACCACTACTGTCAAACCCTTCCTGGCTGCTACATGAAGGGGCCTGCAGGAGAGAAGAGAAAGATGCACTGTTATATTCAGGCTGGAGCTATTTTACTGCTGTAGTGTGGGTTACACAGCTGTACAGGGGGAGTGCTACATACGTCTGGAGAGCAGCATTGGTGCAATTGATGAGGTTCCTGTCACTGATCTTCTCCAGAATCAACAAGGCGCTTGTCTCATGACCCTGAGGGGAACAGACGGCATCAAAGTGATAGGCAGTGAAAAATATATCTCATAATTAGATTTTCAAATTAAGGCAGAATAATCCACTTTGACAATTCAGCAAGTTGCTAATTTATTGCTTATGTACTGTTGCTTACATTACAAACTGATTAACATAAAGTACCTGCAATAAAAAAGTGTTACCTTGCTGCACGCCAGATGTAGTGCTGTGTTCCTCTCTGTGTCCTGTAACACGAAGTCTGCTTTTGCACTGCTTACCAACACCTCTGTGATACATGAAGGAAGATGGTTATGTGTCTGTTTTGGAAATCAAAGGCCTACAGTATATTTGTGTCAGAATGTGTACTGACCTACAGCATTGGTCTGCCCATTTAGTGCTGCCATCATCAGTGGTGTCCTGCGCATGTGTGTGTCCACTATGTCTGCCTGAGCTCCATGGCTCAGAAGAAGCGAAACGCACTCTACGTGGTCAGAAAAAGCTGCAGCGTGAAGGGGGGTCCTGCATTAAAGCAGACACAGGTTACATAATGCTGAGCCTAGTGTATGTCCCAAACTACATTAATAGAAACATGATGTAAACTGAGTCTGTTCACTTTTCTTACCTGCCCTTAGAGTCACTGCTGTTGATGATAGATGCACCCAGGGAGTCAATTAACATCTCTGCCACTCCCTCGTTATCAGTCATCCTGGAACACAAGCAACACACAGTGTCACCTACCCACAGACCAGGGTCCAGCTACATAAGGAAATTCATGGGTATGGACGTTGTCTTACACAGCACAGTGCAGTGGACTGAATGAGTTTCCCTTAATCTTCCTGAACACCTCCTGGTCTAACAACACCTCCACACATGCATCATATCCTGCAGAGAAGGTAGAGGAGAGAAGTAGAAAGGAGAAACACATGTACTTTACATACAACTTTGCTGTGGCTTCATACAGAGCAGAGATGTAGACATATTTCTGCAGTGTTCCCAGTACCGTTGTAGCAGGCCCAGTGCAGTGGTGTGTAGCCCTGGTTGTCAGTGAGGTGTGTGTTGGTGTGTGAGGAGCTTGTGGCCTGCAGCAGCGCACCCAGGACACCCACGCAGCCACAAGAGGACGCCAGGTGAAGAGGTGTGCGGCCCCGGATGTCTCTCACACAAACACTGGCCCCCCGCTGGAGAAGGGCCTCCACACACTCCTCCTGGCCTGTCACTGCCTGTGGGAAATATTCAAATGATGAATAAATATATATTATAAATATAACAATAATAAAATGGAAGTTGCAATGTTAGTGGTCGTATTTGAAAGTGTCACCCCTCGGTGTAGTGCCGTCCTCCCCCAGCGATCTTGCTTTTCTACACTGGCTCCTTGGCTGAGCAGAGAGTACACACACTCTGTGTGTCCATTCAGCACTGCCAACATCAGAGGAGTCCTGCAGACAATGTATAAATATGGCAGTTTTACTTATTGGACAGGTGAAACTAGTTAAACAGAAACAAAAGAGTGGCATAATAAAGCCTAATCCATGTTGTCCATGCACACACATACACACTCACTGTCCGTTGGTGTCTTGTATGTCCACATTAATATGTTGGGTGTTGCTGCTCATGAGCAGTCGCAGGCACTCTGGGTGGCCATTCATAGCTATGAAAGACAAACATACCAGTACATGGTGGGGCATGATTTTTCTAAAGCAACATCTTTTCAAAGCTAGAAAATCACTATTGTTCATGTGATGCGAAGGTGTTGCTTTCAAACTGATTTCTGCAATTGAGTCTGTGTGTGTAGCTGCCTTCATGCATACCTGCAGCATGTATGGCTGTCTTTTTGTGCGTGTAGTCTCGGGTCATGGGTGAGGCACCATGGTGCAGCAGCAGGGAGACACACTCCTGATGACCGCTGGAGCAGGCCAGGCTGAGGGGGGTCTGGCCCTCGCGGCTGCAAACATCCACATCCAGCAGGGATGACAGGAGAACTTCTAATGCTCCACAGTGGCCATGATACGCCTGGATAAATGGAAAGCACGAACAATACTGTGTTTTATTTAAAGGTAACAGTAATTCACCTTGTCAAAGACTGAACAGTGCAGAGTGAAATATTGGGTGCATCAGCCAAATGCAGAGACACAAATCCTCAAACTCACCGCCAGATGCAGTGGACTGACAGGAGCCTGACTTTCTGAGTCACTCAATATGTCTGTTCCTGATGTCTCCATTAACTGAAACAAAAATAGCAAGATAGCATATTACTCAGACAGATCACAGTCTGCACCCATTAGAGAAACACAGATTAGGAGTTGGTCACACCGCTCCATGTGCTACGAATTGATGGGAAGACAATAGGACGCAGCTGCACCGGCAATCAGGAGTACTTTTCAAAATTGGGTTTTACAATGAGTTGAAAGTATTGTTTACTAAAATGCATAAAACCTTGACCTGCCAATAGTTATTCAACCAATAACAAAATGGGGAGGGGGGCTTCATAGTAGCTCTGTCTGTCCATAACCTAGCCACTATCCTCTCCAGCAGAGGGAGCTACTTACAAAAAAAAAAAAAAAAAAAAAATATCAATGTTAGGGCCATGATTCTTACCACATCAAGAGGTTTCTGATTTGCCATCTGAAAGAAACACAGATTATTTATTATATGGTAGCAAGTGTACTTCGGAGTGTTCTCTACAGCTCCAAATTCTGTTAACATATGAAAGTGATTTAACTTGCATCAATTTTCAGGATTTCTAAACTTATGTAGGACATGCAACATATATTTACTCAGTGTGGTGGCTGTACACACCAGTTCCAGGCAGAGTGTGCGTCCATAGGCTGAGGCATAATGCACAGCACTGTAACCTTGTTTGTCTCTGACTCCTGGATCAGCATCGTTCCTCAACAGGTACTCCACACACCTGAGAAAGACAAAAAGAGTGCCGATTTTAAACTAAGTATTGATCTGACACTGAGGATTCTTTGATACACTTTCATGCATCAGTTAAGCAGAACTTGCCTTCCATCTGTGTCAGTGGCAGCAGCATAGTGCAATGGGCTGCATCCTTTCTGGTCCAACTCATTGACACTCGACCCAGAGCCCACCAGGGCAAACACACACTGGTAGTTACAGTTGGCTGATGCATAGTGTAATGGAGTCCTGGGATGGTAAGAGAGTCGACATTATTTATTTATGCCAGTGAGGACTTTAAACTCCTACTATCCTCCCCAAAGTACTCTCAGTTTACCAGTGTCTTCAGCACTTATTTTATGTCAAGGCCAAGCATTACTAGAATTCAATTACATGCTTGGCTCACCTTCCAAAGTTGTCTTTCCTGTTAAAGTCTGCTCCTATGTTTAACAGCAGGTTCAGACACTCCAGGTTCCTGGTTGAAGAGAGAGCTTTAACTGATGCTTTGCTGACACAACATAATGTATGTGAGATTTATGTTTACTAAAAAGAACGTGACAATCATATAAATCATACAGTTAAAACATATATAGAAAAGGATAGGGAAAAAGGCTAAAGGGTCACTGCTGTTAAATAGGAAATGAAACAGTAAAGCAGTATGCAAGTATAAGGACTTACCCTCCAGCTGCAGCAGCATGTAGACAGGTCCTTCCAAAGTCATCTGGTGTGTCAATGTCAAACGCTGCACAAATATGCAGTCAGCATCAATATGGATGTCAACTAGGTGATTCCAGCAGCAAGAATGGTGTAAGCATGAATGTACCTGAGGACAGCAGCTTCCTGCAGCAATCTGAGAAGCCGCTGAGAGCTGCCAGATGTAAAGGGAACATCCCATGAATGCCTCTCCTGAAAAGATTAAAGGCATAAAAGACAAGTCATTACAGGAAATGAAGGTAAGGTGAGAGAATGCTGGTGCATTTTAGACAGTGGAAAGAAAACAGGAAGGGGCTAAAAGAATATTTAACCATCTCCAGTCATCTCATTGTTTCCTTTTGATTCATATTTCTTATAAAAACTAAACAAAGATTAAATTCAGTGGGAAGACAGACAGAGGATTCAATGTAAATGTAAATTACAAACTTGGCAGTGTTGGCTTCATGTTTGATGAGTGCTGTGATGATGAGCTCATGGCCATAGCGGGCAGCGATGTGAAGTGCCGCATTTCTGCTCTTGTCCTCACGATCAATCTCAGCTCCTACACACAGAAATAAAGGACACGTATGTATGTCTATCAAAACATAGGCACTCTCACCCAAAATATTCCACATCACACATACATTAGATATCACATTTATAAACATGCAAAGCCAATGTTTACTATGGTATGAAGCTCTGTAGGAGCTCTCACCATTTTGAATGAGGGCCTGAGAACAGGAGAACCTGCCATGTGTTGCTGCCATGTGGAGGGGAGTCTTTCCATCCTTACTCTGAACAGACAGAGAGAATGACATGGACAAAGATTATAATATTCTATATAAAGACTATATTCTATATCAGCATTAGCAGCAGACTCAACCGTGAGTCTATCACTGTAGAAGCCACCCTAAACCCCTTCCACGACTACACACAATCCCATGCAAATATTCCATGAGCAGCTTGCGGCCTCAGGGATCCACCTCCACCCCCTCCATCTTCCATATGGTCTTGCATCTTGAGGCTGTGGGGACCTAATATCAGTTTCCATCAGTGTTTCCAAAGTGTTAATAACACTCTCATTTCAAATATCTGCCCGATGCTGAGCAGCTTACACATGCTCAGAGCTGAGGAAGGAGGCTAGGTTTCTTATATGCCCTTTTTGACTGTAAAAATTATAAAGCAAAGTTTCTAAGCTAAGTGCATGTGAGCATTTGTATGAAAAGAGTATGTAGTACATATGGATAAACCTGCATGTTGATGTGTGCTCCATGGGCCAGCAGCAGCTCCTGGCACAGAGCACCCTGTCGTGAAGAGGAAGCAAAGTGAAGAGCAGAAAAACCCCTCTCGTTCACCTGAAGCAGGACAACAAAATAAGTAAATAAATAAAATAACACACAGTGACCAGGCATGTACTGAGTTGCACAGAAGGACATGCACCCACCTGGTTGACATTTGCCCCTCCCTCAATGAGGTCACTGACCACCACATCCTGTCCATTGTAACAGGCCAAATGCAGTGGAGTATTGCCATAGGCATTCACCTCGTTCACCTGTGCAAGAGTCAGGGTGTGTGGTTTTTCAGGAAGACAGTATAAAATCCAGGACTTTGTCTATTACTGATTAAAATACTATACTATTAGTATTAATAAGTACTACTATTAATTTTGTTGAACCCAAGAGTCATGGCACATTATATAAACATTAAGAACATTGCTAGTGTTTCTGGATAGGTACTGACATGGACCCCCAGGCTCAGCAGGTAGTGTACTGTGCTGCTCATGCCACTTGAGGCAGCTGCATGAAGGGGGGTATACGCCTTCTTGTCCTTACAGTCGACCTCAGCTCCACTATCCACCAATAACCTCACCACTTGCAGGTGACCTGAAACAGAGGCGAATGGCAAGAGTCAAGTTCAACCCGTTCAAGAAAATACAGTGCATTTTACTCTGTCCCATTTCACAACGAAAAACCTATTACTGCAGTCTCACCCATGTAAGCTGCCCAGTGAATGGCTCGCCTGTCCTTCTTGTCAAATGCGTTAATATTGGCTCCTCTGGAAAGTAACAATTTCACCATCTGAAACAGAAAGATGAATTAAATAGATGCTTTTGCATGTTTTTCTTTATGAATGTATAAGAAGAAAAGGTCAGAGCCAACCTCTACATGTCCACTGAAGGCAGCGTGGTGCAGGGGAGTTCGTCCAGCCCGGTCAGACACGTTGACGTTACTTAACAGTGGTACCAAAGCCTCAGCACAGCATACTGCCTTGTTGCTAGCTGCTACATGGAGTGGTGTCTGCCAATTCTTGTCCCGGGCGTTAACATCTGCACTGTGCTTCAGCAACACTGCCACTGCATCCTGGATGGAGAACAAGGATGGGTCAGACTGCACAGACAGAGGGTCTACTTTCTAATATGCCTCAAAGTTCTAACGCAGTAGATGCCAGTGTGTACAGGTGCCTCTAAAGGTCTTTGCTATTGTTAGGGGGTTTTCAGGGTTATAATAGCACTGGGAAGGAGAAATATTGCACAGGGGCTGTGTTAGTGTGGGCATGTTGCCCAGGAGCAAGCAGAATAAGTAGAGAGAGACTTTGAAGGCTTAGATTTTGTCAGATACCAACACAGTTATATCCATTTGTCCCTTTAAGGTCATAATGTTGAAATCTGTAAAAACTGACCACAGCAGCATTCATTTTCTAAGCTTCATAACCAGTGAGGTAGCACAGCATTTACCTGGTATATGAAATCAACTTCAGAAACTTTCAATCTAAAACCAGGGTTTATTCAAAGTATAAAAAACTCCAATAACATCAATTGTGATCATCTGTGGTTGCGAAAAGGTTGCAATATTGCATGAGTCATCACAGAACACATTAGTGTACTTGTGTAAAGTATTACCTCACTACAAGAGGCAACAGCTCGATGAAGAGGAGTCAACCATTTGTTATCTTTGGCATTAACTCGGGCTCCTTGAATAAGAAGGACAGTGTGTGAGAGAGGAAGAGAGACGTGAGAGAAATGTCAACAATGGAAAGCACATCAAAGTCAAACATGGTGCAAATCTGGAAAAATGTCTAATCACTGGCAAATTCATTAAGGACCTAAATAAGAGAAAGGATGTGAAGAGTAAACAGTTTAACACATTGTATATGACTTGCAAAGTCTTGTGAGCCAACAAACTCCCATGATGCTATTTTACACAGCTTGGGGGTTAAAATAGCCCTGAGGCAGCACCTGTTGCTAGCGCTTCACACTACTGAGAAACACTAAACACACACACATGTGCGCATACACACACACCTTCAACCCTACTCAATCCAACAGCGATGACCCCACCTCCTGACGTGCTTAGCTGACTTCACAGAAAGCCAAGCTGGCACAGACCCTATCAGATTGATAAATCCTAAGAAATGTCACCAGTCAACAGAGCTGTGAGCAGACACATGGCCATGGAAACTATAAAAGGAAAATGTGAGGATGAGAGTGATGAGTAACAGATATGTGTTTTAAAGTGTTTAGGTAAAGAAATTTGATCAATCTGATATGGCTCAAAACTGTAATTGTATTATAATTGTAAAACCAGGGGAAATAGATAATTATCTTAAGAGTTTAGTTTCACATTTTAAATAAATCAACATTGTCAAGATCAAAACAAGCTATATTATTTCAAGATAAATATGATGAAATAAAAATTCCACGCACTGTAAACGTGGCAATAAATATATGTTTAACCACACAAACAAATTAATAAACATGAACAGATTGAGGTGAGGTAATACAGATGCATAGATGAAACAGCCAGATGAGTAGTTTGTTAATAGCCAGTGTGGATGGATGAGTAATCTTTTAATTAGAACTGATCTAAGCTGGAAACTGAATCAAATGCATGGCTGAATTGATTGATAGACTGTAGCTAGCAGAGGTGGGCTGTGGTGTTTACCTGAGAGGATGAGCAGTTCAATGATCTCAGCGTCTCCCAGGTAAGCTGCAGCATGCAGTGGTGTCCGCTTTTCATTATCCTGACAGAAGATCCCCAAATAAAGAAAATTAAATCAAACTATTGCATCATATCTCTTTTTCATACTAACAAGGGCCTTTTCACATATGCTCACAAACACACATCATGATAAGCGCATGACATGCTGCCATAAAAACCCCACAGTCTTTACACTTCTGCTGACCACAAGAAACACGAGACTAGAGCCACAGGGAGAAAATGTTTGTTTTGCATCTGTTTGCTGTATTCTTCACTCCGCTCCATCATTCTCTTATACCCTGCCACAGCACCCCCACCTCTCGCTATCAGTGCAGCAGAAAGCAATCAGCAGAGTGGGGCTATAAACAAATGCCATGTGACGGATATAGGTCTGGGTCAGTGTTGCTGACTGCAGGAAGACTCATTGTGATGACCCAGCACTATAGACCCACAGATGGACAGAAGAACGGAGAGAATAGACAAGAATGGGATGTAAACTGAGAAAACAAATTCAGAAACAATATGGCCAGAGAGAAAGAAAAGAGCAGGAGGAAAAAAAAAAACAGAGATCAGGTGAAGGTTATGTCCTTAAACCATAGATGGTGGTGGTGGGTTATGACCAATTCACACTCATTGCCAGATACAGAAAACGGGCAAGGTAAAGAGCTGCCAAAGATAGTGAGTGAATCAATCGATGAGAGCCCAGATCAATTGTAGCCTGCTGGCTGACTGCTGCTCTCCTTGGTGTTGTTTATACGCCATAGTGAGTGTGAAGCCCTGGTGTCAGATATGAGCATAAAAACACACATATTATGCGATATTCAGTGGGGACTACAATAAGACTATAACTTACCTGAATGTTGACATCCTCCTTCTTGAATATGAGGGAGCGGACTTCTTCTGGGTCCACGTTGAAGATGGCTCTCAGCAGAGATGGCTACAGAGACAAATAAAAGATGATGAAATGTTGACGTACAGGACTCAATTTGCAAGGCGATGATTTTCTGTGCTGACAGCTGTGTTGTTCAGTAAGTTATGAGACTTACAAATGGGAGAGTCTCACACACAGACTATAATCTAGGAGATCCAGAAGGGAGCCATAGGTCATAAATAGCCATATATCAGCAGTTTGTTTACGACAGTAGCAGCTGCTGCATACAGCACATAAACACATACATGCACACAACCTTTGTAAAAGTCTGTCTTTGAGTGGTTGAAGCTGTGCTGTGTCACCACAGGGTGTGGGGCCAGGTGCTAAAACGTAAACAGTGACATAAATGACAAGTGGAAAAAAAATCTATTTAAAAATACCAAAGCATTTCCTTAACTCCACAGAGATTTATTAAGACAACAGAAACAAACTATGCAAGGTATGGTTGTTCTTGACATGAGATGTCAAATTTCTTTATAAGGAGGAAGTGGCAAATGAATGAGAGGTACAAATACACCCTGAGCACACCTCTTCACTACGTCTAACTTGAGAGAGCATAGTGCTGTCTGATACTGAGTGTGATTTGTTAACAGTGTGCCTCTGCAGGAAGGAATGAACCCATTCAAATTAAAGGTTAAGGGAAGTAACATTACTCTAAATACAGCACTGTAGTGATGCTTTTATATTTATTTTTTATTGCTTTTGTGACCTTCTATTCATCTTAGATAAAGAGGCCTTAAAAATTGTGTGTATCATCTATGTCTCAAATTTTTTATTTCATCACATCATCCTGAGCCTTGTTATTCTTTACATGGAAGCCTGCGAATTATGTAACGATTTGGTTACATAGTGGATATTTTGTATTATACATTGCTGAACAAATAACTGACCAGCGCTTTGATGATTAAATGTTTCTTTATTTCAATAAGATTGGAAAGACAAACTAATTTTATTCTATTCACAATGACACCATTCTCTCTTTATTATAATAAACTATGCTTTTCTTTCTGCTACATTATTGCTGACAAACTAATGTAAGAACACTGACATGACACTACCGTTTAAAGTGAAATCATAAGCAGTATACAAAATATACCAAGTATATTCGTCTATAAGATACTATGTATCTCACACTGAAAGTTTTTTTTCAGATACACACTCCTTTCCACAACAAGGGCTGCCAAGGTAAAATAAGATTTAAGTTCTGCCAGACTCCCTCTGTTTTCCTCCATCCCTCTCTCATTTCGGCCCAACTAAAAATAAGTAGGGCTGTCAGGCATATTGGCATCTGTCTCATGCCTATTACACTGATGCCTGTTGAAACTGTGTCAGAGAGCACAGAATGTGGACATGGACAGAGTACAAGCCATATCATCAGAGCAAGAACATCATCTCTGGTTTTCCCCCTTCTCAGTGTACGCTTCAAAGAGCAGTTTTGACTTATGACCGTACTTCAGTACTACAGTTGCCCTTTACACAGCCAACACTGGATATTACAAAGGCCCAGGCTTTGCTGATAATCTATGCAAACTAGCAGTCATCTCATATGGCTGGGCTATATTGCTTATTGGTGCTATAATTAGACACTGGGTGTTGTTGGTAGTGTATTGTATTTAAATGCAGTGTAATGATGTACTTCAGCAGGCATTTAAACTTCAGGATAGGTATGAAAAGTGCAGTGGCCAGTTTACAATCCCAGTGAATATGGTCATTAACAGAAAAATATGTATATAAACCTTAAATGTGGCAAAACCTCTGTTGGAAAAAAGACTCTGCTGTCTCTACTTTAATCAACAACAAAACAAACAGCAGAGCCCATCTCACCTTGTCCTCCTGAGCAGCAGCCCTTCGAGAGGCATGATGGGATCTGTGGTCTGGGGATGATTTGGGCCGAGGAGGTGGGGGTGAAGAACAGGGCTCATCCTCCTCCACCTCCTCCAGCACCACGATACACACACGGCTAGCCCGCTCTGACCGCATCAGGAACAAACACTCACACACACACCAGCACAATCATTCGCAGACTCTCTCTCTCACATTCACACACACACACACACACATAAATGCACAGCGGTCACGCTTACATATGTGCGCAATTCAGGGACATCAGCAAAGGTCAGCAATAAATTCCCAAAACAGACTGGTATCCTCGTAAACAAACCCTGTCCATCTTCATGTAAAATCCAATGTGAAATCCAGCTCTGTCCTCTATCTGTCAGTGTTGCTTTCCTGCATGTCTCATCCTCTCGCTAACCCACACTCACACACTCTGAGCAGCAGAGACAGCAGGGGATTCCTCTGCGTAATGGTGGCGGTAAGCGGCATGCGGCAGAATGAGCTTGGGCTGCCTAGCAGCGCACAGGAAACTACATATCCTCACTGCTGTGCTGCAGCCAGGAACACACACGTCAGATGCAAACGCAGAGAGAGACCCTGCGATTAGCATGGACAGGGGCAGTAGCACCCAGTGTATGTGTGGGCATGTGCTGGTTGTTTCAGGCAGACTGCTGAAGCCAGTTCTTTCAAAAGAGACAGAGTGGGAAGGGAGGGGGAGGGGACAGAGACAGACAGACAGAAAGAGAGAGAGAAAGTGAATGGGAGGGGAATAGACAAGGGTAAGAGAAAAACAAAAGGAAAAAGGGAGCATAGGAGGGCAATAGGTGCCAAGTGGTTATACAGAAACTAATTTAACTCATTTTGTAAAGAATCACAAATAGAGAGGAGAGAGTTAAATTAGAAAGGGTAAAAAGAGACAGTAGAAGGGACAGTTAAAGCTCTGCTTTGATGCCTAATTGTTACCAAGAATCATTTTGGGAGGTGCTCATCCACATGTAAGAGGATGCCATCACTTTTTGAGTGAAATAACTAAAGTAGAAATGGAATTCTGGCTTTACAGTAGAGAATGATTCTAACTCCTTATTGAAAATCCTGCTATTTCTAGCTACAGCATGTTTATTAAAACCTTATTAGATTCTTCGTAGTCTTTAATAAAAACTCTCTCTTCATAAAGTTGGTGACAAAATAGAAATGGACTTCCTATTTAAATATGAGAGAATACAAAACAATGGACAATAGACAAACTTGATACTCTATCTGTGTGTATGTGGTGTAGTGTTCAAGTATCCTCTTTGGTTTAACAGTGGCATAGCTTCAAATGTCCCGTCTCCTCATTATGAAACTGGAACAAACTGGCTTTGCCAGAGAATGTGAGAGTAGCTAACAAGACCAGTCTGTACGTGCATGTCTGCGTGTGTGTGTTTCAGTCTCCTTCATATTCAATGCACTTTCTAAAAAGAGAAATCTTGCCAAGCCGCACAACCCTATTAACTCAGAGGGAGGGATAGAGCAATGGCGGGTGAATGAAAGAGAGATTCATGTGGATGGAGCCTTTCTGCAGAACTTTAATTTTGAGTCTAATGGGCTTACTATTTATAATCTCAATATGAAACAGTTACAAATTTTCTGTCCCTCCAGCAAGAGTTGATTTGCATCAAAGGAACAAATAAAGAATGAAGCAAAGTATATAAACAAACAACCGACTGGGGACACTCAGTTGTGCAGCCCAAAGATATTTACAGAGTAGATTGTTTCAATTTGCCAGAGACTAGTCTTTCTGTAAATTGTTTGTGTATTTATGTATGAGAAAAGATATAACCAGATTGCACAAAAAAAAAAGCCAAGTTAAGAAAGCATATGGAATCCAACAAAAATCTTTCACAAAAAGGACAGAGTAGAGTAAAAGGATAAGCTACAGAAAAATAATTTGTAATGCTTTGGATATGTGTTCATGAGGCACAGCAATGGGAGCCTAGGAAATATACAGAAGGTAATCCCAATCAAACTGCAACAACAAGATGATTAAGTAACCAAATATATAAAACAATCAAAAATATCTCAGTGCAACCTATGAGTTTCGCTTTACCCAGCAACCGAACGTGACAGCACACATGTGTGAGTGACAGACTTGCACTAACCTCTATCCTGACCCTGACCCTGCGACAGGATGCATTGTGTGTAATGTAATCCAAGCCCAGAAACGCAAACGCTAGCACGTGCTGGTGTTTGTGTGCATGTGCTGGGACACACACTCTCACTGGTAGCAGCAATGACCCTAAGATAAGATAAGAGAGACTTCATTAATCCTTAAAGGGAAATTCTAGAGATTTCAAAGATTTCAAAGATAGAGCGAGGGTAATCTGTAATAAACCACTGCTGTCATGAGACTGTGTAGTATCAATATAATTTCATTCGTTAATTGCTCTAAATATTTGGCAAACCGATTATGAGTCATTAACATTACAATGTAATGTTTACATCACTAATATAAGTAAAATTTTAATACACCAAGAAATGCAATGCCAGCGTGAGAAATGAGCTTTAGGCTGCAACGTCTCACTTCTTATTCATTAGGTCTTACTTGTGACTCGCATTTTATATAGATTTTTGTAATGTCTGAACACCCAGTGATGACTTGGTAGTGTATTCTCAGTTGCAGTTACTCTCTGTGTATACTGTACACATTTCACTTGTGCAGAAGAAAGATGTTCAATAGTGCTATAAGGCTCTTTGGTTAGCAGCCACTGACAGCATATTGCTGTTGCACTCACACTGGGACACATCTGAACAGTTCACGGCAAGTGCGAAAAGTACGAAATAAAAATAAGACCATTCCTACCCAAGCAGGACTGAAGCTGGGCTTTGACAGTCCACCAGCCACCTAAGCAACATGATGCCCTCTAGAGGACAAACAGAAGCCTTTGGACAAAGTGACACGCACTCCTGTCTCCGGTTCTGCCCCTCTCAGTGGAACTATTTTTGTCCCTTTGTCCATTTCTCTGTCAGCAAGCACTACAGAGAACAATGGAGAATAAAGAGGGGATCTGATCACACACACTCTTCCGTTTGCGTGCTTCTTGTCTGCAGGAAGCTTGGTCAGTCAGGACAGGCCACAGAGCTGTGTAATTGTACTGACCTACTTTGAAGTTTTACCAAATCTTATTATAACCATTTAGACTGATTCTCAACCAAGACATGAGAGGATTTCTAAGCAATTTGTCAACCATTATTCTTCAATGTGTGCAACTGACAATTATTTTCATTTAGTGCATAAAGTGTAATAATGACCCAACATCACCAATCACATTACCCAAGACAAACTAATCTTAAATTGCAAGTTTTGTCTCATTAGCAGTAACAAAGCAACTGCACTCTATTTACAGCAGGGGTGTCCAATCCTGGTCTTCGAGGGCCACTGTCCTGCTTGTTTTGCAATTTTGCAACTATGCCTGCTCTACCCACTGCTCATTACCTGGATCAGGTGTGTTCAGTCCATTAGAATCTGGAAGATACCATCTCTGATGAGGGTGGAACTGAGACAAGACAAAGTGAAATGGTATCCCCTCATATTCTGATTGGCTGAACTAGGCATGGGCCAATATGAGATTGTGACGGTATGATAACCTTAAGTAAAAATATCATGGTTTCACGCTATCATGGTACTGTGATTACAGCTCTTAAATGTGTTATTTTTAAATGTCTGGGGGAAAAAAATAAAACTTTTTCCACTGAACACATATTTAATTTTTAAGAAAGATATGAAAGATTTTGGAACAGTAAACATGTCAGGTTAAACAATTCAAATAAATAATTGAATTCCAGCTACATTTAATTATTGTACTAAATCACAGAAACATAGTACTGCTCTTCCCCACTCTGTGAAGTAACATGAGGGAGGCAACTAGTTGATGTTAGCTAGTTAATTAGCCATGTTTTCTGCCACGGTAGCTAGCCAAATAGTATTTATTTAAACAGTGCTAAACCCGCCAACTCTCTTAGATGGTTGCAAATGTTCATTTTAAGACAGCTTTACCTTGAATTTAGCGAAGAGTGATGGGTGGTGCTCCTGTACATGGGATGTCATATGTGATCTATTGCCTCCTCTAGCAGCCACTCTTTTTAAACATGTCTTACAAGTTGGATGTCCTTCCTCCTCCAAGCTGTGGCCGTTTGAATGTTTTCAGTACCGTCTTCGGGGGAAAAGTTCAGCTATCCTACACACAGGTGACTCTATGACTGCTCGCATCAGCCAACCGGAGGGGGTGGAGTAGTGTGTCTCGTTACGCTCTTAGCTGCACACAACCTGAGAGATTCCTGCACTTTCCATCTTTGACTACACATTAAAAACCTACCTACCACAGGAACGGGGTAACGCAAAATTTTTGTGGTTTTGAAACCGTGACTTTTCAAAACCAGGGTATACCTTGAAACTGGTAATCGGCCCATGCCTAGGCTGAACACACCTGATCCAGGTAATGAGCAGTGGGTAGTGCAGGGATAGTTGGAAAACAAGCAGGACAATGGCCCTCGAGGACCAGGATTGGCCACCCCTGATTTACAGGGTTATGAAAGTAGAGAAAGCAAAGTAGAGAAACCATGTTTGAAAAAGCTCTATTGATTGGAGAAATATTTGCAAATACGACTTCAAATGATTATTTTCAAGTATGTCACATTTATTTGATTAACATATCCTAATTGAATTTTCTCATTCTCTTACCTTTAAGACACATACAAGAATTTTGTAAGTTTCCTTTAAAATGGCACATCTCAATATGAGTGCCTACACTTAAAGTGGCAAAATGAGCTCCCAAATAGCTTTAAAAAAGTTCAATAACTAAATAATGTGTTTGACTAAAACGATTCAATTCACTACTATGGTTACTGATGAATGTATCTGATTCTAACTACACTGCTCTAATCATTACCTTTATCTCCCAGCAATGTTCACAACAGCTGATTTAAACCTGTGGATACTGTCTAATTCCTGAACTCAGATGCACCGTCTGCTATTTCAGTCTGACAGCCTTTCTTATCTCGGGCAACAGGTGACTGTCCACAGCTGCCCCCAGGGCTCGAATAGACAGCTGACAAAGCAGACTCCCAGGATAGAAAAACGGCCTCCATTAGGAAAGCACGCAATCCTATTGACGATAACACATCTCACTAAGTTAATGATAACAATCGTGCAACGGGAGGTTGCACAGTTCATCTTTTACCCGAGTATGAAGTTACTAACTTGCATTAGCAGAGCCCGGGAGTTAGACTGTTAACGTTTCAGCTGTGCTCATCAGAAACAACGAGCTACACGTCAAAAGCAGCGGACAAAACTCCAAAAAAATAAAACATTCTTATAACTAATTTCCCAATAAAGTGACAGTTTTACCTGCACTTAGTTACGCTATGGCAACAGGTGACACGTCGTTAGCTTAGCTGTTAGCTGTTACCCTCCGCTACCTGCTTTTCTACGTAACGTCGCTGGTTAATGCTAACTAGCTGGTTAGCTAGCATATATCAACTAACTTAGCGGTAACGACAGCAGGGAAACATTAGCTTAGCTTTGTTTTAAAGTGCTAATTTACCATAAATTATCTGAGCACCAGTCTTTTAACGTTTGTTAAGTTACTAAGATGAACGAAGTGACATCGTGTTGATACATATACGACATTATACTTCGGCAAACTAGCGTTAGTGCCTTTGAAGAAAAGCGACAGCAGCGAGTTAACTTGACATAGCTGGATAGATGACGTTACCTGGTCTTGTATCTTCAACACAGCCATAATCCCCGTGTGAAGACAAAAAAAACAAAAAAAAAAAGACAGTAACTCGCCCGGGAGTTACTGTAAATTAACCGGGGGGAAGTGAACGAGGAGACTCTCGGGAGCGGAGTCAAGCGATGCAGCTTCCCCCTTCTTCCTTCCTTCCTGCCATGGACTAACTCGCCGCATCGTGGAGCACAAATGACAAAAGGGGAAAGTTTAGGGACCAGAACACGGCAGCCGGTGTCCACACGGTATAACCCCACTGCAAACACTGGCCACAGCTCACTCCCACTGCAGGGACGGTTCAATCAGCAGCAGCCAACATTTGCGCTACATGTCACTGCATCACTGCACTTTTACTATCACTTACAATGTCACTTCATTATTTTATTTCCCCGTTGTATTTCACAATACAACGGATTTACTTATTACTGTGGACAGAAACACGACTCCTTTATCCACAGTAATTCTACGTTCGTGTGCTAATGACAGTCATTTTTAGATTACTCATCAGGTAATCAACATAAGTCACGTTCTTAAATGACCACAGACAAACTGTTGTTGTAATTTGATAATGATTTATTATACAAACACTTGGTATAGGTCAGTTTCCAATTGTATTTGAAATATACTGGTTTGACAAATCTGGATCTACTATAATTATATCATACACACTCACACACACACAAAAAAAAATAGTAATCAAACCTGAATTTCACTGGGTTGTGGGGCTGCTGACTGCACTTTACTTACATTAATTAATTCTGATTGTATCTACCTGAAGGCTTCACTTGGGAAAATACACAGGGAAGAAATCTAATTTCGTTTTTTATTGAAAAGTTAAAAAACCTCCAAAAATGTATGTCAATATATAAAAGAAATCCATAGTAAACAATTAAAACTAAATATCAACATACTCCCAATACTAGGACTGACTCATTTCTCCCATTAGTACAACACCAACCTGACATCTCCCACTGTGGTCAGATTCCAATCATCACAACACATTTTGATGCATTTATGACATTTGGAGGAGACCAACTGTGTGTTTAAGGTGATGACATAACCCTGAGACCCTCCTATGCTGTTTCAGACAGGAATAACGGTTTGCCACATATACCACATTTGTTTTTCTTTTGGAAGGTCTTTCCACATGCTTTACAACATTCCTGGCAGGTAAATGATGTTTTTTTTTTTTTTTAACTTTTAAAATCATAAGGGGTAAGGATCCTCTTGTAAATGAGTGCCTTTAAATGTGAACCAGATATATGGTGGTGGTTCTTCCACTCCTCAGTTTGCTTCCATTCTCTGCAACAACATTGCCTTCAGTGGTATACAGAGATTCATCCAGCTAGCTGAAATATTCCATCATCCACACCATCAGGCTGAGTCTCCAGGGGTGAAGCTGAAGAATTAGGAAGATGTTCTTTGCTGCTTTGCACAATGATGATTTCACCAGTGGTTTGGATAAAACTGTCCACACAGACCAGATACTGAAGGCAGAGTCTTGATCTGCCTCCAGACTCCGTTCGCCCATTTCACACTCACCTTTTGTATTGTACCTTTGTTCTGCACTTGCTCTTAGTGGTGTAATTCTGGTCAACTCGCTGAGGACCAAGGGAAAATAAGATTCAGTTGTTTGCATCACAAGCACGAGTTGTACTAATAATCTGCAGTAAAGGTGAAATACAGTATATCATGCTCTTTCACCAGACATGGTCGCCATATTTCCTGTTCCTGTTCATCTTCTTTAGCCTGCCAAGTTCGTATTGACAACAAGATTCAGGACTCAGATGGACAGCAGGAAGAACAGAGCATTGTATTTTATTATAGTATATATTGTATTCATCCTTCATCACACTGCATGCTACATTATTGTGAAACAGATTAATGCAGATATAGAGGTGCTGCATGTGTTTATTTATATACATAACAGTATTCAAAGCACCATTCTGAAATTGAAATGGCTGATTTTTAACAGCTAAGGGAGATCAGAAATACTGTAAACTAATCTGCATCTTTGCTGTAGTATTGCATATCCTTTAAAGAAGGCACACAAATCAATAATGATAGAAGAAATCGTACATACCATGTTGCTTCATGGGCCTCAGCAGGGGTACTGATGTTGGTATGACTTGCTTCACACAAAAAACAAAAAACAGGTTTGAACTAAGGAGTGTGAGAAAGAAATGGGCAAACTGTTGTACCACTTTGGGGTGCAATTCCACTACAGCCAAAAAAGCACAGGCATTACTAATAGCATAAATTCTGTACAGGTCAAGTGTCCCAGTAAGCCATAATATGATGACACAATAATACCAGGACCCTGAAACTAAAGCTAAACTAAATGAAATTCATCAATCTTTAGTTTTCTTTTTTTCCATTTCACTGACAAGCTAAAATATTCTCTGCATTCTCATGTAAAAACTTTAAAATGTGCTGAGCAACTTTAATAACTGTTACTGTTGTGCTTTATTGGTGTAATGTGTGGGCTGGATAACATTTTCCTGTGAATTATAAATGCTACAATTTTTCTATGCATAACTGCTGAACTTCATTATGGATTCAGGTGGTTTTTGGTGTGTCACTGTTTTATTCCGGTTTTTACTTCATACCACTGCTCATGTTTGACATGTAGTTGTTTTTCTAGTGGCAAAAGACACTTGAATGGCTGCCGCTGTTACAGTTACGTCATTGTCCTAACTAAACTAAGTTTCTAATGTAAACTGAGAATCAAGGAACTCAGTAAAATGACGGTCGCTTTCTTCCTTCAAACGGGAAAACTGTTCCTCATAACCCGACATTGTTTTTTTTTTTTGTTTGTTTTTTTCAAAAGCAGCAATTATAAACACGATTAGTTCTCCGATGTGATCCAGCTTTCCAACATCACTACACTCCTGTTTCACCCGGAACCACACCTGTCGGACCACCAGCGGAAGTGAGCAAGTGCCGAGTAAAAATGCATTTTCCGTTTATTCTTTTCAAAATAAAATTCTTGTGACGAGTTTATAATGTAAGTTTTAGAAGTTGGGTAATCGACCCATCCGCATATAACAGAGTATAAAAATAATATATCACTCACAAGTCATTATAGGCATGTTTATTCTCTGCTAGAAATTATAGAAAGTGAATAGAAACGTATTAAGTTCACCACTAGATGGATGTTTCCAAAATAATCAGCATCTTCACCATATTCACTATTCCAGTGCATTGCTGACTTTATTCTAACAATGAGGATGTTGAATGGGAATAAGGATGGTGGTGCAGGAAATGTTGCTAAGCTAGATGAAAAATATTAAGATGCGATGAATATGTATGTTCCCATTCCATTTTTTGTAATAAGTGAATATACAGTACCATTCATCTGAACAACAATAGACAATGAATAAGACAATCATGTGATGAGCAGATTATTGATCCATAGTACTGTCTTTTGATTGATTATTTGAGTTTCATCTCACCAAAATGATAAAAAAAAGAACTGCCATAGCACACTTTAACAACATGTCTTCAGTCTGTTTTGGCATCTTCCTGTGCTCCTGAGGGGACCTGGGAGTACCATCGCCTGCATGACAGGGATGAGGGGTCACAGGCATATCCATACTCACAGCAGTGCCGACCATCTGCACAACACTGACCCTGAAATTGGTCCAAGATTTGTTGTTAGGACAAAATATTGACTACTAAATTACTGCAGTAAAAGATGATAAGTACATATATTTATTAGTTTATGTTCATAAGAATAATCCATACCAATGGGTAGGGACAGCAGTTCCACTGGCCTGTGGATTGTCCCTTGCAGCAAGTTGTCCCTGGTGAGCAGTAAGACTTGGAATCACAGCGAATGACTCCAGCCTCTGGAGCGCCACCACTGGCCTCTGTTAGAGCTGTCATAGGTGTCTGAAAAGTCAGTACAAACTGACTGTTATACTCTATATCCACATTTTAAAAAAGGAAATACACACGTAAACACACACACACACGTGTATTTCATATAAGTATTTCTCTAATATTAAACATTCATGAGTAACTAATTGACGAAGTTAAACTGATATTAACATCTTTTTGGCCACCAAGGGGCAGCAGAAACAAGCTGTAATTTGCTGTGATTTAGCTTCAAACTACTCAGAAAAGCATAAGCAATAAAAAACATGAAATGTAAAATAACCAATAGTATGACAATGTCAATCCCTTAGGGTAAAAATAATATATATATATGTATGCTTGATTGATCGATCAATATATGCTTATATTGATGCTTGATTATCATTCTGAAAAATAACCCCTGGATGCAGTACATATGGAAACATAAATACAACATGACCTGTCGTACCTCCTTGAAGCTGGGTTTGTCTTCCAAAGTGGAAACGAGAGAGGCGGGGACTGAAGACAGAGCTTGTTTGGGGGTGAAAGGAAACCTCAGGTCTCCCTTCAAACAGAATGTATAAGTGAGATCACAATCGTAGCCAAATGGACAACAGTGGAAGCCATCCAGACAACAGCGGCCCTGAAAGACACGCATTTTATGCAACGATCAAGAAAAAATAAAGAGAAATGCAAAATTGGCGTTGCAAACTGTAAATTAGTGTCGTAACAACAGCAGATAAAATGAATTTAAATTCACGGACGCGTTATCGCTCAAAAGTGTAACTCACGGGATAGTGAGGGCAACAGAACCAGGTGCCTGTGGGGTGTTTGCAGCAGGTAGTGCTGGAAGGGCAATAATGGTCGAAGTCACAGAAGACAACTGAACTCTTCTCCTCCTCTGGGACATGATTGCTTTCGAGCTCCTGACCGGGAGATTCAGGTGGGATGACGGCGCTTGATTCCTCTGCAGCCTCTTTCTTCACCATGGGCACCCTCATCCACGGCTCGTTTACCTTATCGCACATCTGGGTGTCTAAGTTACAGCGAAATCCTGAAGGGCAGCAGTGGACCAGATCCGAGCAGCAGACGGCCTGCAGGCACACATCAACAAGGCTTTAGGCAAAGAGATCAGCTGTTCAGGTCGAGTCGTTTAACGTACCGATTCATCTGACTTACTTTTGGATACAGACAGCAACTATATCCATGGTTAGATTTACAGCAGGTGGAGGAATCAGAGCAGGTCTTCCCATCGGGACACTTGACGGAGCATGATGCGAAGTCCCACACTAGGACTCCCACCAACAGGCACAGGCTGATCCT
This sequence comes from Mastacembelus armatus, assembly GCF_900324485.2. Lineage (NCBI taxonomy): Eukaryota > Metazoa > Chordata > Actinopteri > Synbranchiformes > Mastacembelidae > Mastacembelus > Mastacembelus armatus. The sequence goes on along the minus strand of NC_046643.1, from coordinate 10,191,994 downwards.
GAACATCTGCATAAATGAAACGCTGTTTGACAAAAAAAAAAAATCTTGCAAACAAGAAAATCACTTCCTAAATCTTTCGTCTGCGTGTTGTTGCTGTAACTTTCAGTTTCATTGTAGCTGAACTAAAAGATTTTTTCCCCTTAAAACCTCACTGAACAATATTGGGAAGCTGTTTATTCAAGCGCTACATCACTAAATCACATACAAGGGGGAAAAAGGTCATGACACAGTTTTGCAGTTTTTTTTAACCGCTTACCTTCTGCCACTGAAGAGATTAAACAACTTCCTGGCATGCGTCTCACGCTTCCTCAGAGCCCCAGACACACACAGCTGTTTATATTGGCAGCTCAGACCCTCCCACCGACAACAATCTGGCTAAACTTCATATCACAACCCGTGTGTCCCGCAACTGTCACATCAGGACAGGAAAGATTTCTGGAACCGGATCAAACCCAGTGGCCATACTTGGGACTTTTTTTAAGGGGAGTTTGAGTAATCATTTTGAGATTGCAAACGCCCACGTGTACACACACACAGGCACGTACACACACATCCTCAGGGATGAAGATGAAGGGACATACAAGCTGACATTAACCTTTGGTACTATTACAGCTTCAATCACAAGACTCACCAGTTAGGTCCCATGCAAAACCACTGATGCTAAGAGTAACTGGTTTTTATTTTTGAAAGGAATATATAGGCTAAATATTTTCAAACCTCATGCTAAATCAGCTTTGAAAGTTTTCTGAAATTATTTTACATACAGCAGTTTGATAATTACACTCCACTTCCTTCTCTAATTCCCAATGTATTGTACTGTAGCACACATTTAAGGTCTGCTTTATCCAAATTCTACATTTTAAAAATACTGTACTTTTTACTCTGCTACATCTCAGTTACAGTAAGTACTTTTAAGATTAAGAGTTTATTCAAAACATATGCTGAGCTTGCAAGGTTGGATACAATGCTCATGAGGCTAGAACACAATATTTAATGTTTGTGTGTAATAATAAATAACATTTAATGACATAACCTGAATGAGGTCAATCTGTATATTTTCATTGCAAAACATTTACTTGCATGTATTTGTATTATAGTATTAGTATTATCCAAACTTTTAGACCACTCTCCAGTCACAAATACCTACATATGTATTGTCATGTTGGTAGGATTGTTGAGTACTGGCTGATAATGCATTAAAGCAAATGTTTCTAAGAACCTCTTGTATAAATTTCAACCTTAGTATGACATGCTGCAGTTAAGGGTAGATTATAGTGTGAAACTATAAAAACAAACTGCAATAGCTGTAAGTTTGAGGTTTACACCTACAGTGTGTGTTGTACTGCAGCCAAAACAGGATTAGGAAAGACTCGGCTATTGAGTTTGATATAAGAAGTGGGCAGGGTAACAGTAAACGTGAACACAGTTGGTGATTGTAGCTGGACTATGTGAATGTGATTGTGATTTTTGTTATGTACATGCCAAAGAAATTCTTGCAGTGAAGGTTGTAACTAAGTACAATCAGTAAAGGCTAAAACAATATTTTATTAATGAATTCCTAATATTTTTACATTTACACTGCAGTGTAACAACTCATCTAAGTGAACAATTATCCCTTGTATAAATGCTGTGTAATGTACATTTCATATCACAAGTCCAACTTCAATATGAGGCTGGTGAGACATCAGGTCTACATGCATGACACAGGCACTAGCATAACAGCCTCATCTAGCAACCAGAAATGCAAGATGTCATGTACGAAGCAGAGGGAGTAACTCCTTAAGGGACAGCATACTGAAGGTGAAAGAGCATCAGTCACTCAGAAATCTTCCAGTAAGGAAAGGAGGGGGGAAAAAAAAAAAAAAAAGTGGAACTCACTTAAGTCTTGTCGAGTGTAACTCGAAGATCAATCATCTACAAAAAGCAGTGTGATAAAAGTCAAAAGATATGTACCGGTAGTTGCCACTTAGAGAGATGGATACCTCCCTGGATTTCACATCACTCTCACCACCCCAGCGGTAAAACACTATAGGTCTCCTTGGATCAAGTGTGATGAGAGCTGGAGGGGAAAAGTTTTGGTAGTCAAAGGCAAAAATAACACTACTAGCGAACAGTCGAGAGGACGAGGAGACCATAGAGCCATGGTTGTTAGTCGAGCTCCGAGTCTGACTGAGAGGCTGCCTTCTTTTTCTTTTTTCTGCTGTGTTTCTTGTGCTTCTTTTTCCTCTTTTTCTTGGATTTGTCCTAAAAATGGTAGATAATATACATTTAGCACTTTCATTTAAACACAACCTTCATTTCACAGCGGCATTATCAAGTGTTTTTGTAGAGTGCAGTGATAAAAGGTACAAGTATATTTTAGTGACACTCCCACAGCTCATACAGGCTTTATTTTGTACTTAATACATTCTTTCTTTAAAAAGAAATCAAATACAAACTCACTGTGATTTTCTCCTTTTCCTCACTACTTCTCTTTTTCTTCTTGGCTTCAGCCTATAGGAGGAAACGGTTCAAATAAGACCATGGAAAGAGGGAAGTCTTACACTACAACCAAATCTAAAAAGTCGGTTAGGTAACATCATTTTTGCAATAACGGTTCTTACAATCATCTGCAAGAGCAGTTAAGTTAACCAAACATTTCTACACCTGACCAAATTCATAAGGTTTCTGGATCCAACTGCTTTCTTCTAAACTGTTGAGAAAACTGGGTAACAAAAGCCCAATTTATGGCCACTGTGGGAATAGGATGCACTTATGACCCTAAATTAAAAACTGATCATATGTTTTTCACAATGCAATGAGTATGCACCAATACATAATAAGACCAAAAGTTAAACTAATGACAACTAACATGAGTTAAACAATCATCTGGATTTTAGTTAAACATGGGTCAAACAGTGCCAGACTTTGGTAAACAGGAGTTTTATGAAGAGATAAAAACATGTAATTAAATGATACTGTCATTTAAATACAATTAAACCGACTCAACATAAAAAGTGAGAGAGAAGTGACAGATGAGTGTTTGAGGAGAAATAAAACAGAAACTTAACTTAGGCATTGGTGGTGGTAAGTGTGTGAGTCTATGATTTAGCAGTTCAGTGTATAGAACTACACTGCAGACAGCCTGCTGTAACAATGACAAGTAGAGATTAATCTACAGCCTTACATCAATGTGGAATGTCTGCCCTGAGCCTGTTGTTTTTCTAGGTACACAGGGAGATTTACTACAGGTTTGTATTTTTCTTACTTATGCTTTAGCTTTGAGGTTGACTTGGCTTGTCAGGGAGTCTAGAAGAAGGACTAAGGTCCACAAAACCCTGACGATACAATGCCTCATTCCCCTTAGGTCAGGGGTGCTCCATCCAGGTCCTCTAGAGTCCTGCTTGTTTTCCAACTATCCCTGCACTACCCACTGCTCATTACCTGGATCAGGTGTGTTCAGCCTAGGCATGGGCCGATTACCAGTTTCAAGGTATACCCTGGTTTTGAAAAGTCACGGTTTCAAAACCACAAAAATTTTCCGTTATCCTGTTCCTGTGGTAGGTAGGTTTTTAATGTGTAGTCAAAGATGGAAAGTGCAGGAATCTCTCAGGTTGTGTGCAGCTAAGAGCGTAACGAGACACACTACTCCACCCCCTCCGGTTGGCTGATGCGAGCAGTCATAGAGTCACCTGTGTGTAGGATAGCTGAACTTTTCCCCCGAAGACGGTACTGAAAACATTCAAACGGCCACAGCTTGGAGGAGGAATTACATCCAACTTGTAAGACATGCTCATGCCTAGGCTGAACACACCTGATCCCGGGTAATCAGCAGTGGGTAGAGCAGGGACATTTGGAAATCAAGCAGGACAGTGGCCTTCGAGGACCAGGATTGGCCACCCCTGCCTTAGGCATACCACTGAGACTATTTGTGACCGAGAGCTGACATGGGCTTTCTGTTCCTCTTTCAAAACATACGCTGGTCACAAGTCAGTAGTGGTGCATCAAAAACAGTAGATAACAAAAACAGACCATTAACACGCTCTATTAATTAAAAGACTATAATTTTCATTTTTTAAATTTTTGGACCTTGCTTAAAATTAAGACTGTAAAAATAAGGCTCTCTTTAGAGTATATCTTTGAAGGCTGCAGTTGACAAATATGAAAAAAGGCTGCAAAAACAAAAAAAAACATCCTGGTATATTTTGCAACAAATGAAGATTCTTTGCCCCAAATTTGAATAAAAAGAGGAACAAAGAGGTAAAAGATGAACGGAGACAGATGGCAGGCAATGGCTTAATTATTGATTTGTGTAAGGAATTTTCTATTAATTTGTTTATTTGTGGCACATGGAACTACTGGCATACTTGTTACAAAAGAATATTTGAAAAACACAGGAAGAGAAAGAAATTTCCAGTGTTTCAGTAAATGACTGTCCTATCTATGGGCCATTTCCCCTTTAGCTATCAAATAATACTTACTACCTCATCTCCCTCAGAGCCTACAGACGACTCTGAAGATGAGTCTTTATAACTTCGCTTTTTTCTTCTGCGGCTTTTGTCATCCTGAGGAGAACAAGATTTACATCCCAGTTTACACCTGAACTCAAAACCGTATGGGACAACAAAAACAAGACATCATGTAAGCAGGACATCATGTAAGCAGGACATCATGTAAGCAGGACATCATGTAAGCAGGACATCATGTAAGCAGGACATCATGTAAGCAGGACATCATGTAAGCAGGACATCATGTAAGCAGGACATCATGTAAGCAGGACATCATGTAAGCAGGACATCATGTAAGCAGGACATCATGTGTAAACACACACAAGGTCTGCAAAACTGTCACTGTCATCAAAATGGGAGCTATTAAATGAGACTAAATTACCTTATCTTTGTCCCCTTCTTCTTTGATTCGCTTCTTTTTCTTCTTGGAAATAAAACATTTAGATTAGATTTTGGAATTGTAAACAACCTGAAATAAGTGTACGATAATGCAGGAAGTTAATACTATAAAAACAGAAAAACCTTGCTTTCCGCATCTGATTCTTCCTCTGAGCTGTCTGATGCTCTCCTGGCCAATGACTTCTTTCTCTTACGCTTCTTCTTTACATTCTTCTTTTCATCCTGTACACACAAATGCCAGAGTGTCATGCTTCTAAAATGCAGTTTTAGAGTCACTAAGTCCTTTTTTGCCTTTAAGAGTTGATAAGTATCAGTTAAAGTCTGTAATGACTTACTTCATCTTCAGATTCTGAGGACGAGCTGCTGGAGGAATCAGAACTCGATGAGGAGGAGGAAGATGAAGAATGCTTGACCAAAACACAATGAAAGCAGGGTTCATTAGACTTAACGTTACTCACTTGTTTAGAAAATGAAATACTGTGATAAATGGATTCAATAAGAGACAAACTCAGAGGACAGCCAGTGTATGTGTGTGTACGTGTGGCAGTATTTTGGCAGTGAGCCATCGAAATGCTGGTCGTCTCTCCTCACCCTGCTGGATTTCTTCTTTTCTTTCTTCTTTTTCTAAAAACAAATAAAAAGCCAAAGTGAGTAACGAGCTTTAAGACTGTGCTCAGTCAAATGTCTGATAAAAAAAAAGTTTAAGATCATACCTCCTTTTTGTCTTTCTTCTCCTCTTTCTCCTTGTCTGTTGACTTTTTGTCTCTCTCTTTGTCTTTCTCACTTCCACCTAACAACTTCTCTCGGTTCTTTGCCAGTTCTTTCTTCCATTTCTAAACACAGGAAATTTCTATTAAAAAAACATTCAGCTTTCTATATTTTCCTCTAAATGCAGCCCTGCTGTAATCCAAAGAGTTTCACAGTATAATTGGGACTGCTTCCATACATAACTGTGTGTGTCACTTTTACTCTTTACTCTCAAAGCTGGGATTATATAATGTGAAAAGAACATATGATTACAGGTGAATATATCAAGTCTATATGATACAAACATGCCTCATTCATTTTGTCCTCAAAATCAGCCAGGGCCCGAGAGCCCTTCTTCTTCTTCTCGAGCTGCTCCTTTAACTCCTCCCTAAATTAGGAAAACAATAGGTCTGTTAAAACACAACTTATAACGCAGAGCTGTCTGTAGGAGGATTTGTCTGAAGGATTTCCTCTACCAAAACTAAACAAGTGCTTCATCAACACTTTTTAAAACTGATCTGCCAGTTAACAGGAATTTACAGTGACAGTTCTGCTGTTTAAATAGTTCCTATTATAATCAAATCTAAACAATTTAAGAAACTTAACTAATATTGTGTTTCCAGACATAGGTTCTTTATATGTCCTTTAGTTTTTAACTGAGCTGAAAATGCTTTGCTCTTTGCAAAATCCAGGGGTAACTTTAAGCCTGGCAGTTGTGTGCAGCAGATCATGAGATCTGCCTGGCACAATTAAATGTGCCACCTTGTGGTTAAGATCAGTAGGGAGACAGGATTTGAGGTATATGTGTTAAATACAGTATAGAAAATGCCTGGCAATTATTTCCTTCATCATCTCCACAGGCAACACTCTTCTTTTCTTTCTCTACACACAATGATACCACACGCTATGAGTACTTTTCTTTATTTTCATAGGCTGCATGAATAATAAAACTCAAAATACCTATGATATTAACTCATCACCACTTCTAATTTTATTCAGATCATTTTAGAAGATCTTTCTAGATTAACCAAAAATTCTGCTCTTTTCACAGCTTTCACAGCTCCTCCGAAGTTGTGCAGTGTTTGTGTTTTTGGAAACAACTGTGTCTAATCCCATTACACGGGATCTGGTTGAAGCAATCTGTAGCGAGGGGCCTCTGAGGACCATGAACAAGTAAACTGCACATTAGGGTCTTAAAAAGCTACATAAAACTGTAAAAAATGACATGCAAAAAAAAAAACAAAGGGAACAAAAGAACTGCAACTGAGAGAGAGTCACCTGTCAGATTTTATCTTATGTCAAAGTATGCCACTGTAGAGGTCTGTTGCTTACCATGTTGGTCGAGGTCTGCTTAAATAATCCTGAATGGTTGGTCCAGAGTTCTGTACTGGACCTCTGGCTCGTGCAGCCGCAATGGGATTAATATAAGCCTGAACACAAAACACAGGAAGGCATTAACATGTTTACTATGGAGAGTACTGAAATCCACTAACATGTCAGCGCATGAGGCACCGTGGTTTAACAGTACACTGTAATACAGATCTACAGCACCACATGTTCCCTAAAACAGATTCAACCAAAACTGAACATGAACTTTCACCTTTAGCTGCGGTTTTAGACCTCAGCGGGTGGAGTTACTGCCTAGGACTGCCAAAGAAGCGCACCTAACAGTAAAATATGCGCCAACAGGTAAATTGTCCAGACATTTACTTAAAAACCTGATACAAATTCAGCAGGACAACATAACCTTATGGGCAACAACGCAAAGCAACAAGGCGCTATCACCAATACAAATATTAGCTTATCTCGTTGTCTGCCTACTGTTTTTAGTTCAACCAGGAGGTGGGTAGTAGTGTTTCAGGGCTGTTAGACTCAATAAGTAACTCAGTCTCTGCGCAACATCCCCACGTCAAAACGCTAAGCAGGATGGTGCGAGCTTTGCGCAGCTAGTTAGCTAAGCTAGGTTAGCTGTGGTAACGTTAACGAGCTATGAGGCGCACCACGCTCTTAAAACCTAACCAAGGTTGCAGCATTTAAGCGACGTTTTGCTGCATTTCCAACAGAACTGTGTTAACGTGTCTTAACATAGCACAGCCCCATAGGCCTAGAATTAGCAAAGCATACGCTAATGCTAGGCTTAGCGTATGCTTTGCTAATGCTAGGTTGTTTGTTTTTAGCCTCGCTAGCTTATCAAACTACGAACAATGGTTTACCCTAACTATATAGCACAACTCACCACTCGATTGTCTCGCTTTCCCATGTCGAGTTATTAATAAGGAGAAACGTCCAACAGAGAGAATCACCATTAGTGTTACCTTGCTAACATTAGCCTAGCCACAACAGACTGGGATAATGGACGCTGACAGACCCTACTAGTTCAGCTCCTCCGGCGCAAATACGCGTCTCCTTCTTCTTCTTCTTCGAGGTTGTGCTGCAACTGTTTCATTACTGCCACCGTCTGGAGATGTTTATTAATTACAACTACTCCTTTTTTCCGCAGCCCCTAAATTCTTCGTCAAAAGTGCAGACAACGAGAAAACACGTTGGTTTCTCTACAGTGGGATAAACTGTTAGATTTGTCTAAAAGTTTTCTCTCTAACTCGCCTTCACCGCCACAATTTTCACTCTTGATACACCATTTTTTGCACGAGTTAGATTTGTAGATTAGCATTGAGCTGGAAAGCTAGAAAGCTTCTTACTCATCCATCCACTTATATAGAAACTCCATCCAAACCCTAAATGAAAGGCTGCTTTACATTCATTCATATATGTTACCTGCTACATCCTTTCCCATGCTTTTTCCCATTCCAATGCTAATCTGCTGCTTCTTCAATTAAAAACTGTATCAGTGAGGTTTATACTTCCTGGATATTTCAACTGGGTTAGGTAATTCAAACCAGGGACGCAGTTTAACTCAACCTTTCTTCTGCAGCCAACAAGCCAACAATTTTCTAGTTTATTGGCTCTAGTCGTTCACAGTGGAGCAAGATTGGTAAACAGACTGATAAGACAAACTTAATGATACAAAAATATTTATTTATTTAAAAATGTGTTTTTGTGCTGGTATGAAGTAGAAGCAAGTTATTAGGACTGTGTGGCATTAGGCAAAGTATTCAAAACAACATCCATAAAAAGCTGCTTTTTATTCAACTGGTGCAACACAATGTGACACAAATGCCTGTATTAATACACATAATGCCATGATTGTATTCTTCCTAGTCTCCATTTAATGTTAAAAACAAATGTGACACAGGAACAGGTGTATGACTTGTGGTTTTAGATGGATCAAGCTATGCTGGTTTCCAAACAGTGAAAGTCTTAAAAGCTTAACAGTGGAATTCATTTTTAAGAGACTGAAATGTATTTCAAACTGGTTAACTCATAATAAAAGCATACAGTGATTGTATCAAGTGTAATGAGAATAAAGCAATCATTTGTGTACTATTGTATAACGTTATGCCTAAAGTATTCTGAGCTTTCATAGCAGGCCTATGCACCACTGCCACCAAATAGGCTATGGGTCATTATCAAATAGAAAATTCACACAGTGTTTAGTCAAGCAGATAATTATACATGGATCTACATTGTGATCACCTAACAATTAAAAGTTGCTGTAAAAACACTTCATACAGGCAGTTATCCTCAGACAGTAATGACTACAGTAACATATATTTGATAAATAGGAATGACAGTAGACTATGATCAATGATGTGATCATGGAACAGCTTGAAAGAAAACCTGAAGGAGTTGTGATATGGTCAGTTAGTAGGCCAGGGATGTGCAAACTGTGCCTGAAAGGTTCAGACATCCATACAAAAGAACCTGAGAAAGTTAGAGTGTGTGTCTGTGTGTTCGGGTGCGCTAGCAGCACTACCTGTTAAGAAAACGTAAACCAGTGTTAAAATATGTTACTGTTCTGCAAGAACTACTACATACAAAAATACAACTCTGCTACTTGCTTGTTCCTTGCTGGTAAAAACTGAACTTGAATAAAGATGACATACTGTAAAATAAAGGCAAAAAAAAAAATTATACACAAAATATTTGTGCATTTCTATTATAAAAACCACTGTAAATTTCTTAGTCACTCTCAGTCCAAAGTAAATGAAATTCACCAAGCACCCACAGAACCACTAAACATTTTCCACAGACAAAATAATCCTGCCGTACGACATTCCACTGACCCTCATTACGCTACGTCTATCCATTTTTACAACATATCTATGGGCTGATGATGCATGTATCATAAGCTTTCATTATAGCTTGTACTTAGCACTATAAACTGTACAGTACCAATACCTACCCTTTATAGATTCATTACATTGTCAAACTATTCCAACACAAATTTTCTAATCATCTAAAGAGTTGGTGTAATGGATGTATTAGTTTTCGTATTCCCCAGCATCTTAGAAAATATCAAGTAACAACTTGATGAAAAAAAAAAAAGAATATAAGACTTGACAATAAAATTAAAATTAAATACAGAATATTGGCGAACAAAACTGTGCCAAATGTTTCCATGTTGAATAGTGCTGGTGGGACTCCACCGATTGCAAGCCTGTGCATGACTGTCATTCAAATAGTAAATAATTGTATTTCATAATGATAGAAGCCCATAATTCAAGCTAAAAGCAAGTCATAAACACCAAGTGAATGGCAGGAACTTTTCTATAAGGTTCTTTCACTGTCTCAGCACCGATAGCCCGTTATGTTGTGTTCCTTGAAGAGCGCAGAAACCATTAGAATCCCGCTACTGGTCTGCAGTTACTCAGGACATCCTCAAGGCGGCAGTAATATAATACATATTGAACTGAAATGATGAGTCACGACATGGCAGTGAGTGGCTGGCTTGTGATGCCCAATAATGTTTCAAAAGGTAGGCATATACATGTGTGCTCATGTCAGTGGTAGTGCACACACTACATGTTGCATCTAAGGAGTGTGTTGTACCATAGAGCACGATATACACCCCCACAGTAAGCACAAAGGCAGGCGAGATCCATGCTGTCCACTCAGGCTCCTGTATGGTCCAACTTCCTCGACGAGAAGGATCTTGCAGGGATAAACACTGGTCATAAAGAGTCCTCTGCTTCATGGCCTCTATAGTCTGTCCGCCTACTGCTACCAGTCAAGCAGGGATGCAAGCCTTTTTGCATTGTTAGGAGTCAATTATCAACATTTAACAACCTAAAAGCAGCAATTACAATCCATCAGTTCATGGAGGGAGAGCTTTTGTGCATTGTTCAAGGGGTGAGAGTGTTGGTGTCTTTTTCATGGACATTACCTATACCCTCTATTTCAGAGTACTTTCCTAGAGCTTTGTACAGTGACTATAAAAAGTGTTGGCTCTTTGGTCTATTTCATGTTTTATTTTTGAGTTAACACCGAATCACAGTTGATTAATCTTTTTTTGGACACCGATCATTAAAAAAAAAAGTCTTTTGAATGTCAATGAGAAATCATCCATCCATCCATCCATCCATCCATCCTCTATACCTGCTTATTCCTAACCAGGGTCACAGGGATCTGCTGGAGCCTATCCCAGCTCTCTTTGGGTGAAAGGCAGGGGTACACCCTGGACAGGTAATGAGAAATCAGATCTGTGCAAATGACTCTTAATGACATTAGTCCATTTAACTATGACATTTCATGTAAAAATATTGTCACCAACTTTTTTTAGACACTAAATAATAGCAGAATTGATGTACTTATGAGGGTGAATTCCCGTTTAATCATCAATTTGATGTTCTATTTTTGTAAATTGAATTACACTGATTTCTACAGATGTGTTTTCACTTTGACACTTAAAGATTTATCTTGTAATCGGTGTCAAAAAAGATTAAATAATGCACTTTGATTCAACACTGTAAAAACAATGAAACATGAATAAGACTGCAAAAGAGTAAGCTGAAATACTTTTTATAGACACTATATGGGATGATTAAGGGTGAAGGAGGCCTATCAGGCAGTCCTCTCCTCCATAGTGGGCTTGTTGCTGGGGATTGGCTGGGCTGCATAAACACTTCTACTGTGGCTGTCCACACTTTGAAAATAGGGGTGGCTCAGCGCAGCAAAGGCCGATATCCTCCTGGATGGGTTGAAGGCGAGGAATTGCTGCAGGGAGAGAAGAAGATGATAACTGTGAGAAATGATCAATTCATGTAAAATTCAACTGAAAAATCTGAAAAGAAGAACCTGGTGTGGACATTTTGAGAAACTTCAATATTCTATGGAGAATCTGAAATGAACTGAGACCCCAAGTGTCCTTTAGGTATTTTACTGTCTTTGCAAAGAGGTCACTGTCAGGACAGAGTGCTAAAGCATAATATTAACATAAACATAATGACATATTAAAAAAAACCTGAAATCTTGAAACAGTGAGAAGTGTCACCCACCATTAAAAGGGCCCGTCCTTGCTCATCCATATCTGGAACCAAGTCTTCTATTGGCTTAGGGGGTCGTGGGGTGAAGGCACTCTGTGGTAGGGCCACCTCCTGGGGCCAGTCCTCTGCTGAAGGCACCCCAACAACACTACAGAATGACGACAGGCATCAGTGCCTCTCCAATTCAAGCACTTGCTAAACGTTTTCCACAAAGAGTAGAGTAGATGCAAAATGGTGCTAATGATATTCATCCAAGCAGAACACTATAACTTAATCTGGCAGGCTGTGCATTAGTTGTATGTGCACCTTGACCTAAAGTCTAGGCCAGATGCAGAATATCAGGTACAATAAAATAGTGTTTCCACACCTTTCATTTATATTTCCAGCATTTTCCTGGACTTGACTTTGGACCGATTTTCCTGAAGAGTTAAGCCTTAATCTAGACTGTATGTTCATTCTTTAAAAAACAAAAATAGAGGACCTCAGAAGCTATAATAAAATAATACTTACTCAAAAATCTTTCCCAGCTGATCAACATCTGAGTTTCCTCGAAATAACGGCCTGAAAAATAGAAGATAAGAACAGTTTAGTTTAGCTGCTGCTCCTAAAACATGTAAACAGGTCAGTGTCTTCATATATTGTGTTCCACAAAATGTAGAAACTGAGTAAGATTTGAATGCATTTTGGTTGTGTAAAGCATTGAAGTTGTTCTTCCAGACCCACTGCAGATGTGAGTGCTAATGTTACTCTCCCACAGTGCGCTGTGAACGAACAGCCCTAACATATAAGCTTTTGGCTCAAGGCAAACAGGAATGTGTGACTCTGCTGTGAACATTTGAAGTAGCCACACACACACAAACTCTATTTCATGTAGTCAGGCTTGTGAAGCAGTGTTTGTAGTACCACTGAAGAGGGGAGGGTGGGATGAAGGAGGGATGAAAGGAGGGAGGAGAACGGCAGCAGGGCTGCTGGTGGTTCCTGTGGCTTTGGGCTGTCCTTGGATGCCCGTGGGCAGCCATGCCTGCCCTGGCACCCGCACAAATTCCAGTAGTCGTCAACACAAGCCTGCCGGCTGCCGCACGGGGCAAGAAAAAAAAAAAAAAAAAAAAAAAAAAAGCATATTTATCCCTTATGATTTGTGTGTGTCTGCTTTTGCTCTCTATGTGAATGTGTGTAGGAAAGTGGGAGGGAGATGTGTGTGAAAGAAAGTCAGATTATTCTAACAGAGAAAGAAGTATGGCAATTAGACCTTCCTGCTGAAGCTTCTCTGAGAAGAAATGAAATGTCAAAAGACAAAAGATTACTGTCTCCTAACATCAATGAGAAAACTTTGGGTTAAATATGATCGTCTCTCCAAGTAATTTATGTTTGTTTCAAAATAAAAGTATGAAAGGCACTACTGAAAGGACACAAGCTTTAAACTATTTTCTTGCTATATTATCTTTGTTTCAGATGATCAGTCACGGGCAGATGTAAATGCAATATGAGATGCTCAGCTTATGTTCACACACTCTGTAACCAGGCCTCAGTACAGTGCAAGTGCACCCCACTAAACTAAAGTCCGCAGAGACTGGCCAGCCACTGTGTGATCCCTGTGTTTCCCCTCCTGCAGGAAGCTTTGCATAGTTGAACACCCACACTTTCCTACCGACTAAGACACAGAGATATTAGTCACACAGTGTTATTTGAACATTTTCACAGTGGCGGTAAGTCCGTCACATGCTTCAGTTCGGAAGCAGAATTGAGATACAGAGTGTCGTTCAGTTATTCAGAAATTGTATCATTAACTAATGGATGTCTCTTGTTTCTTGACTCTTGCACCGCAGCTTTAAAAAGTTGACTTTCAGATAAGCACTGCACTGAGGTTTGAAAGCCACTTATGATCAGACCAAACCAGTTCTGACTGTTGCAAAAGAAAAAGAAAATTCACCTACAGCAAAGTCATCATGCCAAAACAAGTAGGGCTGATAATTCCGAGAGGTCCATTTTTAAACCTGGAGTGGTTTGTTAGAAGGGGGACAACTGGATTCACATACAGCTGGCCGCTGGCATGCACACAGTCAACAGCTGAGTGCCAATGCACCATTACACAAACACAGACAAGTACACACAGAAGGGTGTACAAATGCACACACGCGCAAAATGGATTGTTTCCCACTCAGAGCTTTGCACGTGCACATACATATGCACACACACATATGAGTGGATGGCAATGAAAGGAGGACTGAGACTGGGTTGGGACAGGCAACTGAGTCACACTTCCTTCAGTGCCAACAGAGCTCTGTCCCACATTCCACTTAGACAACCCCTGGAATGTGCATGTGTGTGCGCATGTTTGCACGTGAGAACGTCAATCCGTCTGAGAAATGCAGAGAAATAATGTGTGTGCTTCACTGTGGCTTCTTCACGTGTTTATGCCTGAATCAGTGCTAACCGGACACGAGTCTGTGCCAAGTTTGACTGCACTGTACATCTAAAATCTGTTTTTGCACAAAGCACATATTGTACACATGCATGCAAGGTTGAAGATTGATCAATTGAGTCCCAAACGGTGAGAAAGTCAACACAGATGTGGGGCCTCTCCTAGACCATTAGCACAACGCATTAGACCTTCTCGATTGGAGGAATGTCAACAAGCAGGCGCACTCTGCCCCATTCACTCAAACCATGACTCACCCTGACACTATCCCAGCCATGCAGATGCGGACTTGTATGATCTTTGCTCAAATTCTTTTGACAGCAGTTCCCAACTATTCTCAATAAGAAAAGGTTTCTTTTTTTTTTAAACAACAGCACATTTTATGATGAAAGTGGAGAAGAGGGCACTCTAGGGGAAAACCTCTGAAGTTTGATGAGTCATAAGAAAAAATGCTTCTGAGGTTGGAGTTACGCATTTCTGACCTGTAAATTGAGGTGAGTGTGCAGATTGGGGTTGTCCCTTCTCAGCGACGCTCTGGCATAAGGATGAAACTTGTACATACTATAGTTGAGAAAACTGTGAAAAAAGCTGTTCCAAGTTGACATCTTCACACTGCTTTCTCTTTCTGGCCGACATGCCAAGGTCAAGAGGCCTTTAATTCACAAAAATATAAAAACAAACCAAACACAGGGAGTCCTTTCATTTGAGAAGGAACCAGATGTTGGACATTCTTTACGAGGTACTATATATCATTGAAACTACTCATTAATATTATTGGAAATGTTCTGAACAACAAAAGATCAATATACTGACTATGTAGATAAGATTTCTAAGCTGATGTATTCAATGAATCCCAGAAAAGAGCAGGTAGCAACCACTCTGAAAGGCAATTAAAGCAGCAGTGGGGATATCTGCTTCACTGTACCTGAGCTGTCAACAATTATAATCTCCAATTCAACAAAACTGCAAATCAGCAAACAGTGTTTTCTCATCAGCTCTTGTTCATTTTCCCTCTATCCCTCGTTCTTGTGTTTTCTTTCACCGCTTCTCCCAGGTGCCCTTTAATCTCTAACAGGTGGCCTTTTAAAAAGCCATCTTAATCACCTGCAGAGATGGAGAGGGGGAGAGAGACAGACATAGAGAGAGAAGAGTGAGAGCAAGTGTGTGTGTGTGTGTGTGTGTGTTGTGTTCATGGCCATCAAAGGGCTCTGCTTTGCCTTCCACCTTAGGGCAAAGTTGGACAGGTGCCACATTGTGAAGACACACACACCAAAGCTTTTTACAGCTTATTGTGTTAGGGTGAGAGAAGAAGTACCCGAACCCAGACAACAGAGACACCCAGACACACACACACACACACACACACACTGCTCACTGATATCAGACAAGGTAGGATTGCCAACAGACTTAGATTGGGCCTGCTTTTAAAGAGACACTGTATTGAACAGAGGCAGAGCTCTCCTGCACTTTGTATACACGTACAGATGTTGTTTTATGGTCATTCCTTGTGTTAAATAGTCACAAATTTGTTAGTTATGGTTAAACATTAAATAGCTTACACATCAAATACACTTCAGCTTGACAGTTTAAAGGAAAAGCTGACAACCTCTCTTTACAAGGTGTTGGTCAACTGCAAACTGCCAGAGCAGCTTCAGCTTTTTTTTTAAAACATATTCCATCATTTGGTGTTTTGTTGTTGGTGGGATCTCACATGTTAAACCAAAATCTCCATTAACACCTAGTGAGTGTGAATGCATATTATACGAACATAAGATATGCTTCATTTTTACACTCATAAAACCGTGAAAGAGACATACAGGATGCATGCACTTTCATTAAACTGCTACTTTTTCTGTCATCTGTCTGTATACCACAGAGTTTTACCCCATGTCACCCTTTGCCGCTAGAACCTACACATTCTCACATGCAGAGCGTGGGTCGTCGTGTGTGGTTGTGCATGGTGGCGTGTGAGGACGGTTGGGGAAAGATGCATAAATTACAGGCAGGGCTGCTCCTCCTGGCAGTGAGCCCTACCTCAAAAAGTCTGTTCTTATCTACTCCAGAGCACACCACTACATGCTGGCTAGATCCCAGTTCACTGCTCATTAGAGGACACATTACAGCACACAAATATTAACATTTGACTGAGGCCGCAATGACCAAACTCATCCGTATAAACTGGAAAATTGGATTTTTTCTTTTTTATGAGTTGGCAGTTAAACCTTTTTTAGAAAAATAATCCGTTATTAGCTTGGCTATCCAGTGTGTGAGGTTCGTTAGACCACAAACTGACAAATACCTATACCAAGAAGCAGAAGCCTTACTTATATGCTGCAACCACAGCAGGCAGCCTGCCACTACTGTAATGGCTTGATAAGCTAACTGAAATGTGATTTCTCACTGCTCACAACACATCTGACAGGTGCCATTTGAGGAAAAGATGACAAGTTTAAGAAACACCCAAATAACTGATTCTGTAATGATGGCAGTTAATTTTTCTCCACAGTATATCTAAAAAAAAAACAAGAGCAAATGGGTCACGCAGAGAGTTAGAAAATGATTTTTAGCATCAAACATAAATTTCAGGTGTGGCGCTAACAGTCTTAGACATGGTTAAAATGTGGACAACACTCGGAAAAAAGGGAAAGGCAACTTAATTGATCACAAATCTGGAGCGTCTCTTCACAGACAAACACTTTTTTAAAATAAATATTCATGCAAATAGTAAAGCCACTTCACGGGAACGAAGGGATGGCTGATGGAGTCACAAGGATATGAACAGCTGAAGATGTTGAGGTTCACTCTGGGAGGGACGAGGATGGATAGGATCAGGAATGAGGACATCAGAGGGACAGCTCATGTTAGATGTTTTGGAGAAAAAGCCAGGGAAGCCAGATTGAGATGGTTTGGACATGTTCAGAGGAGGGACAGTGAATACATTGGTAAAAGGATGCTGAGGTTAGAGCTGACAGGAAGGAGGCCTAGAGGAAGACCAAAGAGGAGGTTCTTGGAAGTAGTGAAGGAGGACATGAGGATAGTTGGTGTGGGTGAGGAGGATACAGAGGATAGGGTTGAATGGAGGTGGATGATTCGCTGTGGTGACCCCTGAAGGGCGCAGCCGAAAGGAAAAGAAGAAGAAGAAGAAGAATGTGTGTATATACAGTATGTGAACATCCTTGTAATCAGTAAATGTGGTCAACATGTCCATAAAAGAGGCACAGCATGACCTCCAATGGCTCCCATAATGCATATAATGGACCAGTGTCACCAGTAACACATAGTTAAACTCAACCATCTGATGGTTAACTAAATCAAAGTGGATATTACTGCAGCGATGTGTACTAAAGTTAACTTGAAAGAGATGTATAGCATTCAGGTGTAAGTTATATTCTGCAAAAGTTGTTCAAGTGAGTTTGAAGGTTTTAGTTTGCTTCATATTCTACATAAAACCATTTTAACAGTGTAAACCCAACTCAATCCAGGTCTGTGCTGCAATTCATTGTGAACAAATAAACAAAAAAGAAACAAAAAACAAAATGTATACCTGTAAAGTAACTATGATTCATGCACAAAACCACATTAAGGTCATCAACTATTTTGTGCTGATGGAGGTCAATGAGGTGTGTGTGTCAAATTGCACATTAAAATTATATGCTGTACAAATCTCTTCCTGTCAAGTCAATTGCTGAAGTGTAAAAGATTTTATTGTGAAAGCCTACGTGAAGATGCAACAGCTACAGCTTTAACTTGTGTGTGAATATTGTTAACCTGTTTTCAGGATCTGACTCGCGTCTTCATTTTGTTCATTGATTTAAATAAGTCTAGTGCCAACCAGAGGTTTGTATGTGGGATTTAAAATGGAAATTTTACAACTTCAAGTAAAAAAAATGTTTATAGCTAAACAGCAATAATTGTGATGTGCTTGTAATTCATTTTGTGAGATCTCTGGGCCAGTGAACAAGTGTTTGACTCCTATTTTAACACAATCCCTCCCTTCTACTACCAAGTTATCTGTCCTTCCTCCCTTCCAAAGAAATAAGCACTAAACTACATCAGCAAGATTGAAACGGTATAAAACAGTGTGCTGGGCTATCATGATCTCCAAAGACAAGATCTCCAGTCAAGTGTACTCAAGAGTCCCTCACCTTCTCCTAAACATCTCAGCGAAGATGCAGCCAACACTCCACAGGTCCACTGGTGTAGCATAACTGGACTGGAGCAGTACCTCGGGAGCTCTGTACCACAGTGTCACCACCTGCAACACACACACACACGCAACAGAAATCCATTAAGACATTATGGTCTACTGTAAATGTGCAGTGCATGCAAAGACTTATATGCAAAAATATTTTCGAAGTTTCTTACAGTGTCGTTTTATCTGCTAGTAACAATAAATAAATGTCCCTGACAACAAAACACACGCTCACATAAAGGGTTAATGCTTCTCTGCCCCCATCTTAGGCTTACATAAGACATGAAATCATATCTGGCAGGACATGTCTCCTTGCTCCCATTTTTTAGTGTACCTGCATCTCCCTCTCTCTCTCACACACACACTTTTCACAAGACTCCGCCAGAACTGCTCAACATTGTACCTACATGTACAGTATATGTGTGTTTACATGGTGTGCTACCCTGGACAATCCAGTGTTCCACTGGATTGAATGAGGAAGATGTCACACATATGTAAAAGGATAAAGGGTTGAATTGAACTGGTATCAGCCACCCCACCCTACCCCTTCCTCCTGCTAAAATAGAAAAAAAAAAAAAAAAAAAAAAAAAAAAAAAAACGCTTCCTGTCTTTGCAACCCCGCACCCACCTGAGTCATGAAGGCAGCCATTTTGTGCCACTTTATACTAAGCATGGTTTCCAAATTTATTCTTGCAACTCTGGGAATGCAGAATGTGTGTGTGTGTGTGTGTGTCAGTGTGTTTGTGTGTGTGTGTGTATACATGTAGCCTTCGCCTGCAGGAAAGCAGCAGCATTGTTAACAGCTACAGTAGGGAAAGGCTCCAGACAAAACTCAATGACCCCTAGTAAGAGAGCGGACTGGTTCCAGGTGCCTTCCTAAAACTCCAGATTTTTCCAACAGCTTTTGGCTGCAGTTCTCGCTTCAGGCACTGCACAGTGCTTATCAGGATCTTACAAGTCACAGGCACATGTTTGTAAGCAAACAGAGTGCAGTGTCACCCAGATATCTCTCTGCAAAGAGAGAGAAAATGACACCCTGATTAGATGTTATCCACATGCTTTCATGGCTATGACAGCAATAATCTTCAAATGATGATAGCCAAATATAAACTATTAAAGAGTGTGTTGGGTCCTTGCTTATGCGATAAATAAATCTACCTAGATAAGTTGTGTTTTGTCATGCATGCAGTGTGTCCATGTACGACAGCATTGGTCTGCTGGTCCACCACTTTGTTCCAGACTGAAATCTGAAGAATTTCTAAATTACTTGCAGTAATTTGCCAATAACTCGAGTACCATCCAGAACAAAAGTTAAGTTCCAAGGAAATTTTAATTACCCTCCTGCCCCTGCAGTAAGAGTTGCATGGACAAATGGCTTTAGTTGTAATTATAGCATGATGTAGCATAGATATCTGAAGCAAACTTCAGTGGTCAACAGACACCAAGAAGAGGAATTAAAAGTTTGGTCCAATATTTTCTTCTGAACTGAATGACACTATTAATAGAGCCGGGGGCTGCACTCTGCAGATGTGTGATACTTTCTCATCTCCTGCTTCCTGCTTCAGTGGAAACAGGGAGGAAGTTGAGGCTATGTGTTGGCTGAGCCACGTGACCAGAAATGAGACATACACTGAGAGTGAACAGACTGACTGTTTCGGTCATTGAAGATTTTTTAGAAGGGTGAAACCTCAAAGAAAAGCATGAATGAAAGTTGCTCAGCTGCCCATTTAGTCAAACAACAACTGCTATTGATGGTTGTTAACATGGGAAAACTTGAGCCTGCACTGCTTGCATTGCGTTGCTTTCTTTTTTAGAAATTTTTCTAAGTTCCAGTTCTCTACATTGCCAAGCTTAATATCAAGTTGGGGCACATACTCCCACATTCTCTCGACCAATCAAAGACAGCACTGCTGGTTATGGTTTTATAAGATAGATGGATGCATTTGTGACAACTGGGCATCTTCCTGTAACTCTTGCTGCAGGCTGCAATGAATATGAGTTGAGTCTACTGCATGGAGACTCTGCAGACTTAAAAAGTCGACACATAAATGCACATGCTCATGTCGAGCCTTCTAGGAAGAACCACAGAAAGCTCAGTGTATATCCGCCCCAGTGCAATACAGAGTTATTCGAAAACCTGGCCACAACTGCAGATTAAGGCATATATATCACACATGCACACACACACACACTTACACAGCCACGGCGGAAGAAGTGTTATGGTTTATTTATCTTTACACCCTCACTACTTGTACTGTTGTGCACCATTTTTATAGAAGTATATTTATGGCAAGTCTTTCATTCTGTTCTGCATTAAAGGAGCATGCTGTAGTTCTTTAACACTCAAACCTAAACTAACTGGGTGTCACAAATGAATAGACATTACTCTAGTGAGTATTTAGAGCACCACCAGTCACAAGCACGTCAACTATTAATGTGTTTATGTACAAAATAATTATCTGTCAATAAGTGTCCTTATTCATTTTACCTAAAAGTGTCAAGCTTTAGATTCAGTGTTTTATTTTCATTCCCTAACAAACTGTTCAAACAGTACTGTCAGCACTCAGCACTCCTCCTCACCCTTTTCTCCCTACATCCTTCCTCGATGCTGTAACCTCATATTCCTTGTCTACAAAATGCCTGTTTCTGTAAATTCAAGTGTATAAAGGATACATGTATGACGTGGACTCCATATATAACAGCTAGAGATCCTACAATAGCCATGTTTCACACTGCCATAAATACTCAAATGTTTTAAAAAAAAATACCTCAAAACTGTTACCCTCACAGAAGAATATGCTCTGAGTCATGGCCTAAACATACAACTTGATAACCGTTCTCACTGCAATGGTTATAACAACACACAGACTGCCGTAAAAAGAAAAAAGGACATTCCCCAATTGCAATGTTGCTTTTTTTTTGCCCTTTCCCTTCCTCTTCTTCCGACCACGTTTGCATTCCTTCTGCCTTTGCCTCTCTTTCTCACCCTTGTCAATCTCTGTTCTGCTTCACATGTCCCTTCATTACTCACTCTCTCCCTCCTCTGCCCAGGCTGCATTAAATCAGTTATATAGACTCATATGTATGGTTTATTTGACATTCAAAAGCAGGCGCAGTGAGTCAGCCACCAACTATATAACACACTGTTTTGCTCTTAAGTCAGCTGCTTTGCATTTTCAATTCATCTCTCAGCCTATCTGGTAGTAACAGAAAAGCCAGAGGAGGACAGATAAACTAAGAAAGGGAAAAAAGTTTCACTGAGAGACACAGAAAGTCAGCAAAGCTGACTCCAGATTAAAAGGACAACATTCTGGGAATTCCTTTCAGCTGAGAGCATCCTCCCCCTCATCACCACCACCACCACCACCGCTGCCGCCACCACCACCACCACCCTTCACAGCCCTCACTGCTACTCTCAGCTCCCGGCTCCGTTTTGCAAAGGAAATGGCTTCTCCTGCCCCAGAGGACCTCCAGACCTCCTGGGCCGGACCTCCAAGCCTGCCTGACAAGCAACATCCGGACCTGTGCCACCAACACACTGTGCATGTACAGCAGAGGAGTAGAACAATGGAGCACATGCATGCAAGCATGTGGGTGTTTCTTTTGTGTTTTGTGCAAGTATGTGCATGAGACTAAGAGTACCTGTTGCAGGTTGTCTCCACGTTGCGCTACATGTTTGAAAGATCATGTCATCCTATTACAACTTGAGCCTTACTTTAGTTATGGCAGTCATTCCCATCTGTGATCAGACAACGTATTCACCATACTGTTTAGAGTTGACAATGTGACAGTACCTCCGAAAGGCAGCTGGTGTTTCTTCATTGGATCAATGGATCAGACTGCCGCATGACTAGGTGGATTTTAAACAATTGCCCCATATTAACCAAACATAAATGAACTATCAGGTAGTTCAGCCTTAGTTCCAATTTGACCTACTTTCTTCTCCTCTTTAAAGCATTTAAGCTATGCAATACTAATCACCTACAGGCTGTAGCCTGTAACTGACAGACAGGAGTGTATGAGCCTAGAAATGACAGCCCAAATTACAGAAACAAACCTCAAATTGTAATAGCTAAAATTATTGTTGTTATGAGCAAATTATGGAGCTTTCCGGATCCACGTTCTTCACTCCTCACCACTATCCTCCTGTCACTCTCCGAGGTGGACCTTCAGAATGACCTGATGCCATGACGACGACTGAGGGCAGGGCTTAAGGCGGCAGCACTGGAGCTACTGGGGCTGATGGAGTTTGGCTGTGGGCCCATGTTTACATTCCCTCTCACTGAGGAAGCCTAGGATGAAAGAGCGCCACTGCACACGCTGATACATACCATCTACACACATGCACAATCACAGACAAGTACTCTTGATGCACCAGAATAGTGTTTAAGTGAATCGATAAGATGGTGATTGGAAGTATTAACTTGCAGTACAGTTACTCTGCTCAGGTAAATGGTTTAACTCTCTTGTGCCTTGAGGCTTGAGCTAGAGATTACATTCCTGAAAGCAATTCACCACAAATTAAAGTCGTCCTAAGTAATTCTCAGAGGAAATGGCTTTAGAGTGCATAGGCAGGCATAGGCATAGGCTATATGGGTGAAGCAGAGAGGATGTTATAATAAAAGGAGCAAAGCTATGAATTCAGAGAGTACAGTGGAGCTGAGACAATGTTGTGTCTCCAGAGAGGCCCCATTCAAAGCTCCAGTGACCAGCCATGTTGTAAACACCATTATTTCTCTCCTGCCTCACTTTCCCTCTCTCTTGTTCTGCAAAAAAGACAATTTACAGTCACAACAACAGTGTGCACTGGGACAAGGAAATAAGGAAGGAGAAGATTTAAGAGAGAGGTGAGAGTGGTAGATTGAGATGGAGGCTAAGGGAGAGAGAGAGAAAGAAAAGTGCAAGAGCAGCACACAAACTGTATACAATAAAACAGAAAAAACGGGCACTACAACTGTTGCCAAAGTATGCACAGTGTACAGGAATGCAGCGTGGGGCCCTCAGCGAGCGAAACAAAGACAGCACAGTCAGTGGCTCTCTCTCCAGTGCTACCACATCCGCACATCATTAGCTGGAAAATTCCTGATATATGCTGTAATTTTTTCTCTTTTTTCCTCCTTTTTCTCTTGCTGTTGCAGACAAGCCTTTAATGTCCTTGCACATGCACCAAACACACATGAACACACACACAGCCTTTTCCCTTTTCCCAACCAGAAGCATTGAGACCATCAACAATTAATGCAGTGAATAGCAGGGAAGTGTGTGTGTAGGAGGACACACTAATAAGGAGTGGCTGAAGAAAAAATAAATAAAACTAAAAAAAGCCCTGCAATGAGCATGTGAAGGTGCAGATCTATGTAAGTACAAAGACTGATGATGATGTGATTGTCCGCATTTCAGTGTGTGTGCATATGACTTAAATATGCATAGTATATCCTTGTTCATACATGTGTGTGAACTGTGTGTGTGTGTTTGCCTATGTCATATTGAGGCCAGCTTCTTTGCTCAAGCCGGCTGCAGTCAAAGCATAGAGGATGCCTTTTCCTTTTTTTTCCCATGCGGAGCTGTTTGAGGAGATATCTAAACATTCCCAGAGTGTGCTGCACGTGCTCTCCTGCGTGCAGTGCAAGACCCCCCCCCCAACCTCATTCCCCACTGCTGCTGCCTGCCTGTCTTTCTTTTAGTGTGTCCAGTGTAGAAACACACTGTCTGGCAAAAGAACAGCTTGACAGACATGAATTGTTCAGTTCATCCTTGGTCATCGCTGAGAAATTTCAGTTTCATCAGTCTTGTATCTGAATATAGAGAGAGTATGCTACTAGTGCTACTAACACTAGTACTTATGTATATTATACTCCAAAGGTTATCAAGAATGTCCAGGTCACCTTTTGCAATTAGATTTTCTGAAAATCGTCATTTTATATTCGTTTAATAAAAAATGCTTCATTTTAGATGCAATTTTTCATATTAAATAACCAAAAGCTGTATAAACCTTTATCAAGAAACGTGGTTTGACATCTATTATAAGTATCTATAGGATTATTGTAAAGCCCTAAGTGAGAACACACCAATGTATACTTTACTCTAATCCACAGGTTTCAACTGGTATTCAGTCAAACAAAGTCCCCAAATGAGAAACACTTTCACAATGAAAAGAAAAATTGAATAGTGACTTCTGTTTAAAGCTTTGCATTGTAAAGGCCCATCTGCCGTTGAGTGCAGGCAGGAAATCTGGTTTCAATTTGTTTAATGTCATCTGAGATACGAGTGTCTTATTCTAGTAAGCAGAGTGGGAGGGCTATAACTAGATGTAACTAGGGGAAAAATTGGGAAAATACCTTTGATCAGGTAATAATTTCAGTCCAACAGAAGAGTTTACAGGAAACTATGACTGTGACTGCACAAACGCTATTCAAAAAAAAAAAAAGAAGCTGAGTTATAATAATTGGTTTATTTGATCATATAAAAGAAAGAATAGAAGTAATTTATTCACTCAACAAAACTTGAAATCACGAGACCTGAAGAGACAAAAAATCAGCTAACTCAATAACAGCCTCACTTAAACTCAGGAGGAAGACAAATCAAAAAAATCAACAATAATAAACTTCCTCCTGTAAATTATGGTGACCCTCAGATTTTTTCGATTTTTAACTAAGGAAACACTACAGATTAACCAGTGCTAACATAAAGGTCTGGTGGCATTCCCATTGAACCATCCAAAATCCAATTTGGCACCAGCATGCACATGATATGCATAAGAGTGAAAACTAATGGGCTTCATAGGACCATCCAGTCGCCCTTGGTTTGCAATGTGTGGATGGTGACAATGGCAAGACCACTAGGCTAAGGTTGCTTGAGGTTATCTTTTGAAAACATAATCTGTCTTAACCTTTGTTCCTCTGTCACTTCCAGATCAAGGGCTATACTAAATCCATCCAATCAGCTAATAGTTCCTTAAAACCTGCTCACAACTCCTATGCTATGGATAAGACTGGGATTTAAACTACTAGTATGGATGACATGGATGTTTCATGAATTATTATGCAACTACTACTACTACTATTCAATACTACAGTGATAGACTGGTGACCAATCTGTGTGAGTATATATAAAATGTAATCATCAATAAACATGACTGAAGGATTTTAGTAGATTCTAGTATGAAGAGCGCATTGTGATTTGATCCTGATTGACAGCAGATTTCCCAGTATACACGCAGTGAAGAGTCAAATCTCACATGTTATTGGGCTCTTTGGATTTGTGAAATGACAAGAAGCTTAACAGCTCACCCGCCATCAAATCATGATTGTAAAAGTGAATTATTAGTGTGTTTTGCCAAAATGCTGAAACAATATCACTGACTAACAGGGTTTATGGACTACCCCTTTGATCAATGCCCAATTTTCACAAGCATTTTCAGGTTAATAAGTAATGTTTTAACAATATTATACAACTAATTTATGTTTCACAGCAGACATTTAGCTTGTGTTTTATAAATTCATACACCAAATTAAACAGATTTTCCTAAGTGGTTTAGCAGAAATGGGACAAAAAAAAAAACAACCCCATCAGCTTTTCCCATCTGCCTGTCACTCTGAGTAGCACAATGAGGCTGTAGTCAGACTGGGGTCATTAAAAAACCATCAACAAAGCAACGGATCCCCAGGGGCTGCCAGTGGCAGCCTGATCTGGACCCCTGCATCAGCCCAATGGGTGGTCTCCCACCCTCTCTCTCGTACTCTTGCCCTTTGGAAGGGTGAAAAATATGTGCAACATTGTAGGAGGGTGTGGATGATGCTGAGGGGGCCATCAGTCACATGCAACCATCACACACATTTTTATACATATGCACAGACCACATTTTTTTTGTCAATAACACATTAACGACCTAGCATGTTGCTTGGTAAGAAAGCAAATTCATCACAAAAAGAGAACTTCAAGCAATGCTGGTAAATCATCAGCAGAAAGTACAAAAGTGCTACTTACAGTTAGTGGCCCTGGAAAGTGCCTAGAGGAGCAAGGGACTCTTTTTGAAGGCTTTATGCAAATGCTCACTTCAGCCATCTTGTCATTCTAGAAGTCCTAAATGAATCACTTTGAAAGTGAGAGAGAACTGTCGCTTAAGCAACAGCAGTTCTCCAAAGCCCCATCTGTCTGCCAGTAACGGTGGCATTAGGTGACTAAATAAGTAACTGCTGGTCTGTTGGGCAAAGGGGAAGATCCTCTTAAACAATGTGTGTATTGGTGTATATGGGTGCTGCAAACAGTGTAGATTATCTGCTTTTATTAGCAAGAGGAAATACTGAATGGA
Organism: Mastacembelus armatus; assembly: GCF_900324485.2. Classification (NCBI taxonomy): domain Eukaryota; kingdom Metazoa; phylum Chordata; class Actinopteri; order Synbranchiformes; family Mastacembelidae; genus Mastacembelus; species Mastacembelus armatus. Next base: position 10,165,056 of record NC_046643.1, on the reverse strand, counting down.
TGAATGGAGATTGTGTGTGTGTGTGTGTGTGTGTGTGTGAGGGTGTGTGTGCGTGTGTGTGTTGGACAGATAGGGGGATTCCAGACACAGGAACATTCATCTGGAACCGAAGATCCCTGCTCACGTTGCAGTGCTCTGCTCCAGCACATGCATGCTCTCTCTCTCTCTCTCTCTCTCTCTCACTCACTCTCACACACACACACACACACACACACACACAGAAACATACACACACAGATACAGACATATGCACAATCTGTATAACCGAGGACGGAAATGTGTGCGAGTATGTGTGCAAAAAGATTCATGTTAAGTGTCTGTGTGATCCACAAGTAGTTTCAGAGACTGAATATCGGTCACTCATATCTGAAGATGAATTCTGAGTAAGTATTCTACTCTCAACAAATCGTGTCCCCCATCTAGTCATAATCACATAATGATCTAGTCAGAGACAAGCCTCCAGTGAAACCACACATACAGTAAATATTGTATAACGCTATGGAAATTTTATGGCTAGGTGCATGTCTTACTCAGAGTTGCATTATCAACCACCATAATAATCATTTTCGAACAGGAAATAGTTATTTTAATCATAAAAATTACCGATAATGATAATACTGAGCAAAGTAGCATGGACTGAAATTACACATTATTCAGAGAAAAACCCTGAAAAAAAATCTAAACTGATCAGATTCTGACTTTTCCAAAATACTGATCAGTACTATACCATAACTACTGTCTTAACAGTCGAAACAGCTAATAACTTGAGTTAATCACTATCAGTATTAATACATTTCTAAATTAATACAAATCTAAATACCTTTTAATTCATCACTGTTTCTAACTAAATCTGAATAAACTTTACAATTGCTGTAATATTTAGTGAAACATACCGTCTATATATCAGCTTTAGTTGGCACTTTAGTTGAACAATATTTGAAGATCTGTGCTTAAATCCAATCTTGATAAGTTGGGTTTGGTCAGGTTAATGTAGGAGTTCAGAGGCATATTTGCATGTATCCGTGTGAAAGCGAGGCAGATCAGAAAGCCCTCTTTTGATACGTAGAGGCCACAGAGGTACTGAGCTGGCTACCTTAAAAGTCTAATCTGTCCTTATTTTTCTTATTTCTAAACTCCTCCAAAGACTCCTTTCAGACTCTCTCTCGCTACGTTATCTGGTCATCAGAGGTCAGAGCTCAACAGTTGGACATCAAAGTGCCGACACAGGGAGGGGAGGGCTGTCTGTTCCATCCTTGTCTGCGACAGACACTGAGGGATTCCTGAGATGGGCCACCGGGGCCCTTGGCTTTCAATCAGAGCAACCATATCTTTGGAACAGTGCTGCAGAACTATCCACTGATGCCCTGTAAGTGCCTGCTACATCACATTAGACGCTTTTCATCTAACTCTCTGGAGATGGGAGGGACGTTCAAGGCAGTCTGTCTCTGTGCACATGCATGTGTCTGTAGCAGCATAAGAACATGCATGTGCACACACAAGTATGCACAGATATGTTTTACAAATATTGTAGCACAGAGTTCACATTTTAGGAGAGGTATACACTACAGTATAGCAATCTATTCATTATAAAGTCAAAGCTCCACCCTTCCTGAGAGTATAAAAGAAGCAGTACACTGAGAGATGCTGAGGCTAGGTGAAGTTTCTTTTTATCAAAGTGCTTGTCTACTCTGCTAGTATTTTACAATACTAAATCTATTTGTGCCTATGACACAGTTAAAACATCCAGTGACCCAGTTTTGAGTCTCTGATGACTGGTTGCAAAACAGGCAGCATTTGGATCTGTTTTCAGCCACTCTGTTGTAAGAAACTATTGATTAAGTCCTACTGTGTGTAGAAATATGAACAACATAACTCACCACAGAGGTGAGTGCCATCTGGAAGCTATAGATGCGCGCTAGACCGAAGTCGGCCAGTTTGATCTGTCCTCCACTGGTGACCAGAATATTCTGGGGCTTCAGGTCACGGTGGACCACGCGGTGTGAATGCAGGAAGTCCAACCCCTGGAGCAGCTGGTACATCATATCCTGTAAGACAACAATGATCATGATGTTTAGGATACTTGCTTCATGACAATGTTTAAGGAAATGATAAAGCAAAGACCAGTCTGACTATTTTTCATATGTGGCTCTAAATGATTAAATTCATAACATAATGCATAACTAAACAGTTTGCCTTATTTTTTCTTGCAAAAGGTCAAATACAGACTTCATGGCCTCACACCTCTACAGCAACAAGGGAGTAAAAGGCCTGAATGACCAGAGCCTGCAGTGAGAAGTATAAAGGCTGGGGGATTGTGGTATGGAGGGAGTTAACTAGAGGAGGCCTGTGTCTTTTCTTGTTGACTGTGGCAGATGTTTGATAATTGACACACACACACACACACACACACACACACACACACACACACACACACACACACACACACAAATGACAGAGGCAGAAAGAGGCCCCCACTCTGTACAAGCATAGATCTCTGTTACTAAGCAGCTGTCCTGCTTGAATTAATGGGCGCTCACTCTTTTTATGCCCAAAAGCTGACCTCAGAAATGGCCATCGGCACAGCATCCATGACACACTAACAAAAGTAAACTAGAGTGAGCAGGAATAAACTATATTGAGACCAGCTTAGACTTGTTCGTTTCAAACTGAAATACTCTCAAACAGGTCTAGTACCTGTAAACAAATAGCAAGTCATAACACAGAATTGTGGCCAGGTGGTTTTGGCAGAACTACAACGTGGATCATTTGATCAAATGAAGTTGAGGGAGCAGTCTTTCAGTTTAAGCTATAAAAACAGATAGCAACGAATTAAAACATTTAATAACTAAATCATTTAGTCATAGCAGAAAATAAGCTGTGGTTGACAGAGACAATGTAGCGATAGAATGAGAAGTGAATGTTCAGCAATTCTGGGTACGTTGCATCCTAGCCTGTACCCTCCCTCCAAAACACACAAACTCCCTATATACACACACCCCCAAAACGCTCTAACCAAGACCTCACAAGTGACATGGGCCTGAGGCCACCGTATTATTCACTGGCCGACCAGCTGGTGAGTGAGTCAAAGGGGTCTGTACGCTCAAGCAGAAAACATTAGCAAACGGCGTGGGGCAGGCTGCTGCACTGACCACAGAGAAGGAGACAGAGCGCCCCACACAGTGCTGATGAGAGATGGGGCGCGATGTGAGTGCATTTGTATACACAAACAAATTCAATGCTCCCGCCCCCCAGGTTTGTGTTAACACAACATGAGCATCATCTACATTTCCATGTGTGTGTGTATGTGTGTGTGTGTGTGTGCCCTCAGACCAAGGGAAGGCAGGATGCATAAACAGACCTTCCTTTTTACATCTCCATCCAGCCATGACCTAGTAAGGAGGGTAGCAGTGTGTGTGTGTGTGTGAGGGGAGGGGGCTGACACAATAACATAGGCCCTCCATCAGTTCCTCTCTGCTTTAAATAGCCATTTCACCATGCTTCCTTTCAGCAGCTTTTCCTAGTAAACACTAATTATCTCAGAAGTGTGACTCTTGGACAAACGCACAAACAATCTTGGCCCCTCAGCCTGAATGCCATCCTCTCATCTATATTTATTTCCCTCAGTGTGTCAAAAAATATTCCAGCTATGTTTAACAGCTCTTCAGTAACAGCATAACCTGTAGGAAATCTGCAGGTTTGGAAATAAAACAGTAAATCTAATACTACCTCAAAGTTTAAGACCACATGTTACACAGAGTTCAAAAGTGATCTCGTTCATACCCAAACTTAAGAGTGATTCCAGTAGCAAAGAGACTCTTAAGACTTGTTTAACACATAACTGTCCTCAAATGGCAGCACTTCAACCAAAGGCCCAACAAAACAACTTGGCCAGGAGGACACAAAAATCACACAAAAAGGCAACAGATCTGACCCTGAAAACGCAGGACAACCAAGAAAGTAGTAGTCAGCTTTCTGAAAGATGCAGTCAAAACATGGCTTTCCGAGTGCACCTCCTTTTCTAATGCAAATGTGCCAGAGGCAGCCATATTGTTTATTGTAGCCAGGCACAATATGAGACATCTGCCAGTTAGCGTTAGTGTAATTCCCTCCCCATGCTTCATTAACCTCCCCCTTTATGGGCCCACAGAATGGAGTTGTAGAAGCTTGGACGATGGCGGTGGAGGAGGGTGGGTGAGACCCAAGCATTGGCCTGGCTGAGGAGCTCTGAGGCTGGGGCAGCCTGGCTGCTTGATGTCCTTCCAGCTCATTTGATTCTTGGAGGAGGGCCTCTTTCATCAATGACCATGTGGTGGGTCTTGAGTCTGAGTAGAGCTGAGTGGGTGGTGGAGGGTGGGGGGCTGAAGTGGACAGGCTGGACCTGGGTCTGGTGCTGGGGGGTAGATAGGATTTTTAGGAAAAGCATTCCTGGTATTTTTAGTGTAGGGTCCTTAGTTACTTACTGTTTTTCATGGTTTAGGGTATCCTAGGGTGACAGCATTAAAAGGGTAAGCCTTTAATCTAATGGGTACAGGTGTGCTAAAGTTTAGATTAGATTATTGGCTACGGATCCATAATCTGGTGTCATCTGGTATACCAATGACAAATTAGGTTGGGGGGGGGGCACTTTGGGGGCTTCTGTGCAGTATCCACTGTCCTAGAAATGGTGGGGATGGTGCCTGTGTCACCCTCTCACTCCACCATTGTCCTTTTACCCCCTCAAGGCTCCAGTTGTATGTATGTTAGTGGAAGGCAAAAAAGGAAGGGTGCTGTACGGGATCAGGATGCTTCAAACAAAATGCCTGGGAGATTGTTGAACAGCCTCAGAAACCTCTCCCAAACTATTCAAAACTGCAGGGAAACGTTGGAACTGCAGGGGGGGGGGGGGGGATTTGTCCAAACGTTTTTGTAACTTTATAAAATAAATTCAACAAGCAAGCATATGTGACACAGGAAGAATTTGAATCTTCACCTCTTTTTTCTTCATTTTTTGAGTACAATCAGTGAACCAGCCATTTATTGGAAAATGTCAAAACAAACATTTCTGTTGATTGACAAATGGATTAAATAGCATAGTCAAGAAACTTCAATCATTGAGTTTCAAATTATCAACAAGAAAATAGCTTGAGGTTTATAATTGCATTTCAAAGAGAAGCAATATGTCTTCATAACTGAAAAGTCTAAAAATGCATGTTGGATGATTACAAAGTCCCAGTGCAAAAATGTTCCACACTGAAAGACCAAACAGTAAAAAGTAACGTCTTTGCTTTTATGCACCGAGATGTAAATGGATGTTTTAGTACTGCAGTAGAAACACAATATTTGAGGTCTAACACATGAAAATAATCACTTCAGATACCCACAGCAACTACAATACCACATACTGTATCAACTTCAGCAAAAACCCTGGGAAAGCCTCAGGTCAGATCTACCTGACTCGTCTACATTTGCACAGCATCACGCCAACGTTACAGTTCAACACAAAACTTTCACACATAAACCTAGCCCTAGGGTGAAAACCAACAGATACTGTAGCTTCCAGAACTTCTCTGTTTCAAACACGACACTTTAGACTCTGAAGCCCCAGCGTCTAAAAATAAATATGTACTTCTTAACCTTAGGGAGAAATGTGATAAAGAGATATGTGTGGATAACATTAAAATAAAAGAAAACAGTTACAGAGGACAGGAGCTGGTGACACTTTAATTTCCTACTTTTTGGCAAAGTGTAAATGGACACTCAGTGGATTTATTTAATGCATTTGAGTAACTGATAGTGTTGGAGCATTTGATTGTGTTATAGCTTCAATAGTATGGTTGACACAAAAGAGGACTGACCATGAAATAAAACTGTTGGCATCTCAGTTATTAAACCCAAAGGGAGCATTTTTAAATCTAGCTGCTCTCTCTCTCTCTCTCTCTCTCTCTCTCTCTCTCTCTCTCTCTCTCTCTCTCTCACACACACACACACACACACACACACACACGTGTTCACACATGCACACACACTTTTCACTGTCTCCATCTGCAATATGTAGTAAAGCTGGAGCATGATGGCAGAGTGAAATAGAGAAGGCAGGGAGCCTCTAATTTCGAGCCCATCTGCCACATGTGCTGCCCTTCAAAATGGCCCAGCACCTCTGATGTAGTAGGGAGCTCTGCTCAGTCCCCCCATGTCTCTGGCCAAATAAACTCACTCAGGGCCACTCAGCAATGGTCACGCAGTCCTCTAGTCACAGATTAGAAAATATCTTCTATTATATTTCAAATATAAACTCAAAATAATATTTCTCACTATTTTAACAGCGAAGAAAACAAATGTCACTTACAATAATTATCAAAAACTCAAAAGTTTTGTCTTCCTTGTTAATGGCAGATTGACACTGGCGATGGTTACCTTGATGGTCTCAGGTGGTACTCCTGGATCAGGGGCCTTCTCAAGATAGGTGGTCAGGTCCTGATCCACATGCTCAAAGACCAGAGTGAGTTTGGTTTCTCTGTCAGTCCGTGAGACAGTACACACATCAAACAACCTGGAACAAGAGGAACAGGTGGAGGAGATCAATACAATTGACTTAGGAGTCCACTGTGTTCAGTATACTGCAACATAATAGGGATATGGACATTATTATGTTACTTAGGAACAGATTGTGTCTAAAATCACTCAATTTACTCTAGTGGGTAGCAAATTAAGATTTCTGACAACTATTGACATTCTAGTTTTAAGTACATTTTATATGACAGTCCATGCTGGCCTTGGACACTCAAATATAATGGAAAAAACAGTGATTTCAGTGTAAATATTGAAATTAATAATGATTGGCAAGACTAAAACACATACATGTATGTAGCCCTTGATAACTGTTACCGGTTGCACTTATGTGTCTCCTGCTATACATTACTTGTTTTTCTTTGAGAAAGACCTAAGTTCACTTAGGTCCTCCAATAAAAACTCAACAACTGAGAGCTGATCCTGCCTGTTTTGTGGTTGGTCTGGAAAACATAATCTATATTGGACATTAAAGCATAAATATTCAGTCAAGAACCTGAGTCTGGGCTGTCTGCTCTGGGGTATTTTTATCTTACAGAAACCTGCAGCAGAAGGCTCTACTGATATCACTGTCTCAAGTTACTCAGAAAAGGCTTTTGAAGATTCAAGACCATCAAACACCAGACTGCAGTGTTTATGGTTGTGTTTCACTAGGCGACTAAGGCCAAGAATCCAGATTATGTCAGCAGACCTGCCATTGCAGGCTATGGTGAAAAGCTGCAAAAAAGCTCTCCAGTATGTTGTCCGCAAAGAGCTGGGGGACCACAATCAACATTCCTCAACCAGCACTATGACAACTCCTGATGCTCTATGGGAAGTCGAATGGAGCTGCTGCAAAGCCAACATCTTTCATCACGAAAGCAGAAGAAGGGAGTCTAGATGGATCTCAATCAGACACATGTCAGTACTTTCTGCTGGATAATACACGTTACAAAGTAATGTGTTACTGTAATTACATCGCCTATTATGTGATTATTTTTACACTGACTTATGTTTAACTTGCAGATGCCAAACACGTACGAATTCATAATGATCTTACCCAGTGTCACATCAACGATTTCAGGACATGTGTTACTAGAATTCAAACTAGCTAATCTCCATAATCCATTTAAAATTGAAGCATGGAAAGAAGTGACTAAATTTCTCCGGAAAGTCTTTCATTCCTATCCAACGAGGCATCGTGCACCCATGCCAACACACTTGTAATCAGGAAACGTTGGAGTCAAAACCCTAAATGAGAGGCCGTTTGTTAAAGGTATTAGTACTGTGTATGATGTCACAGCACTGAGGACACCCTCTTCTTGAAGCACTGGGGTTAAATGGCCCTCACAGCTCGATTGTTAGGCTACAATGGGGGCTCTCAGCAGACGCTGAACATATGGAATGAATAATGGGCCTCATTACAAACATCCAGGGGTTGCCTAGAGTCACACAGAAAGCAGCCCACAATGCACTCTTCCTGGTGTAAACTGCTAGGTAATGCTGGTCAGCTAACCTGTAGGATAGCGAGGTTCCTCTCACGATTTGCTGAGCTTCAGGGTTTGCACTCTTGCACTGATTTACTGCCTATTCTCCAAATTCACGTTGTCACAATAGTGAACAAACTCCATTTAACCGCTGAATAAAACTGACCCAAGATAACTTTAATATTTGCTGACGTATTTGTCTTCCAGAGAGAACAAACTCCATTGTGAATCCATTAAGAGAAAACCATTACCATTATCCTCCATTATTCATTGATACGCTGGGGAATTATTGTTAGAGGCACAAGGGCACTAGCCATGTTTCTAAAATGTCCATTTAGAACTTCCCCTTCAACCCCAAAGCACTCAATATTCCACAATAAAACGAGTACCAAGGACAGACCTTGGCTAGTGGCCACATGTGACGCACTTTCTGACTACTGACCTCCGACTGAACAATTCAATACAAAACTGAAAGAAAGTGTCCTCTGTGTACAGACCAGACAGGGGTAGTAACTCTAAAAACGGGGATATATGCTTTTACAGTGGTTATAGTCGGTGAATCCAGTCTGACATACATTAACCGCGCAAGTGTTTGTGTTCTGCACAGGAGCCGTCAAAGCCCATAGAACAGGCACACACTAACATGGAATATATATAAAATGCATCCAGCCAGCAACGTGTTTGTAATTGGTTGTTGTAATTTTGATTTTCATTCTTAGACAAGCTGTAATTTGATTTTCAAAGTTGAATAAATAAATCATTTTCACAGCGTCTAATTAAAAATGACTGGCCGCAGGCTTTAAATATGAACATTTGGCTTCAGCTTTCTTACATTAAACTGAAAATCTGTTGGTTTGTCAGTGTTAACCAAGCAAAGCAAACATGTTTTTACTTTTTTTTGTTTTTTTTTTTTTTTGGACAATATAAATAATCAGAAAACAATCACATAATAAAAATCAATGTCAGTTGCAGGTCGAGTCCACTTCTCCCTGTTCACGTGAATACATCCAAGCAAGTTCCATTTGTTGAAAGTTATTAAAAAGCTAGAAAGTGAAGAATGAGTTTAGAATATTTAATCACAGATACTTACCAGATACTTACTTACCAGTCACATGATCATCTAATGAAAGTTAATGTAACAACCTACATCATAAACTGTTGTGCATTCAACACTCAGGTGCCCACTACTGATGCATGTTACCTTTACATTATTACATTAATGTTACCTACATTAGAACATGCTCATTGTGATCTCAGTCTCTTTATCGAGCTTTTATGCATTAACATATGAATTAAAAAGATGATCCATTTAACCCTGTGAGTCCTGTCTTGGGGACAAGGGGGGGGTAGAAAGCTGCCAGTCCAGATGGATTCTATCTTTTAGGCAGAGCAGATTTATTTTTTAAAGCCGCCTGGAGTTGTTGTTTTTCACAGATATGTGCATGAAGTTACCAATAACCATGAACAGATGGGGGAGTTTCAAACCAGACAGGCAACAATGTGGACATACATCAGTGCAAATGAAGGCAGTTATAATCCGACAGGTGTTCACCTACAGTCAGATAACAGTGTCAACAACTGGTTAGTTGTTATGTAACTAATTTTTTTATAACATCAGCAGAAAGCAAGTAAAGAGAAGGACTTCTGCTACAAAAAGCAGTGTGCAAGTGTGAGTACAGGCCTGGCATAAAGGTCATATGAGGCAGTGTGTGTGCTTGCCACCAGATGCTTTTAAAAAGGAAGTAGAGTGTTTCTCTATCTCATACACAAGATCTCTCTCTCTCTCAGACTGTCTTTTACACAGAAACACACACACACACACACACACAGGTTAGAAAAAAACACACACACATAAGGGGGTACCCACCTCTCCCTGTTCCCTTACCTGACAACATTGGGGTGCTCAAAAGCTTCAAGCTGCCTCAGCACCGCCACCTCCCGGATGGTGGAGAGAGGCATCCCCTCTTCCTCCGTCTGGACACGAACTCTTTTTAGGGCTACAAAGCGTCCCCCGTTCTTCAAATCTCTCGCCTTGTACACTTTCCCATAAGCGCCTTCTCCAATCTCGGCCACAGGCTCATATTGAGTACTAATACTCTCTTTGTCCATTTTTTTGTGTGTGTGTGCTCGTCTCTTGTTGAAAATATTGCGGGGAATCCCGGCGAGGGTGGCGAGCCAGAGAGTTTCTCACAAAGGCATATTCACAGAAAAAAGTTGGCACACGCGATGCCTAGATGACAAGGAGACACAGATGGGGGAAGACACCATCTTTGTCAGATTTGGTTAAAAAAAAAAAAGTTCTCCAGGTAGGCAATAAAAGGACTGTCATCATGTTTCATTCCGACTATCAACACAAGAGCAAGAGTTGCGTCCCCAACGTCCACTCCTCCTCCTATTACGCATAACAACCTATGTCCTCCTACCTCCAACACAAAATAATCTCAAAATAATTCAAATTAACCACCTTTCGCCCCTTCTAAGCAAGTTTTGCATTAAATAAGACGCCTGACTCTTTCAGTGATTCACTCCACACTGCAGTGCTGTTGAGGTTGTGTTCATGTGGGCTGTCTCACTCAGTTAAAGGAGATTAAACGAGTTTTTTTTAAAGAGAACACGCAATGAACAGAGCAAAAACAAAACAAAACAAAAAACAAAAACAAACAAAAAAAAACCTTTCCACAGCAAGCTTGTGTGAAACGAGCCAAATAAACAGCTTACTCATTTCCTCGTCCCGTTTGATCAAAGTTTCTGTTTGAGGGCGACACAAACTTGGTGAGCACGTGGCTGTCTACTGATTGCATTGTCTGAACTTCCTACAGCAACAGTCCATTTAAAAAGACTGTAAAACTCGCCTTTTGCGCCCCAAACCCTTGCAAAATGTGTAAAACAACGCATGAGCGGTGTTTTCAAGGTGTTTCCATTAGCTGAGAGAGCTTCCTCTAATTTTTTCTAATATAATTGTTCATGGACCCAAATAGCGCAATTAGAATAAATTGGAACAAGTCAAGAAAATGCCCATTTGTTGCGTTAAAATGTTATTTGATTTTAAAGCAGCACTTTCAGCCTCATAAAGACATTTTCATATTTTAATTATTTGTATACACCCCCATGAATATACACGCTATAATATACTTTGTGCTGTTTACCTTGCTTTATGCTGTCAATAAAATGTCGTAACGTCGGCATGTCCGATAAAATGCTGAGGAAGCATTCGTGTGTCGGATAAAAATGTCCTGCATCAAACGCATCTCTGTCCGCTGTCCTCCATGCGGGGGCCACACAGGTAGTCGGACGGACGGTGCAGGCTCTAACCCCCCATCCCTCAGACTGCACCAACCAGGGCAGAGACACTCGAACAGGGGAGGAGGAGGAGGGCTGTACGAAAACACACACTCTCTCTCTCACTCTCTCTCTCTCTCACACACACACGCGCGCGCACACACACACTCTTTGTTGTGTGTGTGTGTGTGTGGTGGTGGTGGTGGTGGTGGGGGGGGGGGGGGGTGTAGGGTTGTGAAGGTGGAGGGGGGTCATAGGACAAAGACAAACGCGTGATATAGCCCTCCAAATCCACGCTCTTCTTTGGATTTTCTCATTTCTTTCTTCTTCTTTTTTTCCTCCATATATCCCCGGATGGGCCTATGCAACCGCAGCCCCGCTCTCCTGTGTGAGCTCCGTCTCTGCCTGGCTTTCCCACGCCGGCTGAATGTGGCCTGACCCCCTTCAGAGAGGTTTGACACGGAGCGGGACATTTCCGCATTCCTCCCCGACTACAAAGGCACACCGCCTCCTTTTTGCTCTCCCTCGGCCTCCTCGGTGCTTTACCATTCATAGTCCTCTCCGCGGGTTTTGTCTCCTGTGTCAAAACCGGGAGCACCGCGGGGATCGGGGAGGGGAGAGAGGAGGGTGAGGAGTCTTGCTGGACGGACGGTCACACTATCTATCTCTCAGAAACCACCGAGCAGCTTCTGAGGCGACCAAGCGGCAGCTCGATGGCCCTGAGAGGTCAGGTTCAAGTCCCGTCGGCTTGGTCTGTGGCAGGTCCTCTGCTCCGTGCTGCACCTGTGGCCATGTGGACTACAAAACCTTTGCATTGTGAAAATATGGAAACCAATTTAAAGCGCCATCGTCGTCGTCATCATCTCAGGGTACTTCTCAGCAAAAATGGGAATCAGCCATTTCTTCAGGCATTTTCATAACACGTAAACAACAATAACAATAATTATAGTTATAATGACAATAATAATGAGGGATGTAATAATTAGCTATAATCATAACACAGGATCACTCAAAACGAAATTAACTTCTTTCATTTCAAATGCATTGAAATTATTTACCATTTAAACAGGAACAGAATTGATGTTATTATAATAAGAAATTTGTTATCAGTAACTGTAATTTGCTTGCAATTCTAAACCTAAATCTTAATTTCTAAATATCTTGTAACCTACAGAAATAATATTGTATATATTAACTCTTTATTAAATTTATTAAATATTTTTTATATATTTATATTTTCTTTTATTTGTTCAGTTTTGTTTTATTTTGCTTGATCTTATGATGGAGATTCTAATAAGTATTCTACCAGGATTACATAAAACAACAACAGAAACAATTTTAAAACAATACGCTCTGTCTGAAAAGTCAAACTCTGACGTAAAATTTGTAAATTGTATTTTTTTCCTCTTTCATATGGGACACAGTTTAGACATGACAAGACTTGATGTAAGATTATCCCAATGAACAACCAGTTACAGGCATGTAACCAAGCCCCATTATCATAACTACATTGGAAAGCAGTTATTAAGAGACACAGGGAAGATCAGAGGAAGGACATTCTCCTGGTGAAATGATTTACATGCAAACCTGTTTTGTGTGTTGCTTGTACAATCCGCTGATTTCCATTGAAAAGGTAAAACTGTGGGTGGATAATGACATTGAAGTATGTATGGCAGTCTCCCCCTTTCAACTCCAACCCAAATCTAAACCATTTGCATCACAAAACAAACAATGCAGACAATGTACCCCAGAGCAATTACTGTAAATGTGGGCATTTACATGTTTTCATCATCATTGTTGATGTGAAATGTGCTCTGAGAGCTGTCGCCCCGATTGCATACATTAGCATGCATACTTGGCATTTGGTTGGAGAACAAACCAATTAGATCTGTTGTGTGTGTTATAAAGATGAAAGGAAGACACCCACCGCAGACATTCACACACACACACACACACACACACACACATTCTGAAACAGTGTGACTGTTTTAAATATACATATCTCCCGCAGCCATGGATTAGTCAATATGTTACTTTTTTTTTTTTTTCAAATTTCCACAGCGTTTGTTTTGTGTTTACCTTGATGGGACTCGTGTAGGGGAAATACTGCAGGAACAGGATGGTCCAAATGAAAATCATGTTCTGGGTACAGTATGGTTACAATTTAATGTTTAATCTACTGCTTTTCCTGAGATCTCTATCCAAACAACGCTACATTGCACTGTTAATTCCAAATCAAATTTGGATAAAATGAAATTTATCCAAATTACTTTTTGCAGTTAGATTTTAACGTATATGCTGTTAAATGTTGTTTTTGGAAACTTGCATGCATGATGTGTTGATTAGCAAGCACTTAAATCTTTAGCTTAAGTAAAGTCAGTGATACAAAAACATTAAAATGCCCTAAAATAAATTTAAATCCTTCATTCAAAATCTTTCGTGCGACGCATCCACATTTTGCACTGCGTTGTGTTATCTGGTTGAGGTGGTTTTAGTTTAAACTTTATTTAAAGTTCACTAGGTTAATCAAGTAATTTCTAACTTATAGGTCTGGCCCACTCAAGAGTGAAAATAAATATCTGGGAGGGAGCCTGAGAGATGATTAAAGCCAAAAAGTAAAAAAAAAAAAAAAAAAAAAAAAAAAACAATCTGTGTTAATTTTCAATTTTTCCAAGTTTTGCTATTTTGTACAAATTTATATAATTTAATCTCCTCTTGCATCAAATAGTTGAAGGTAGTTATGAAACTATCTGAGAACTCATGGACAGAAACCAGACATAGCTTTAAGCCAAAAAGATGAGGGATCCTTGATTTAATCTTTAATAATGTACTGCGTATTATAAACATAATGTAAAATCATTACTATTATTATACAGTACGCTATAAGATAAATGTACTAATGTAGAAGTCCAATATTTGCCATTGAACTGTAGATAAGTAGAATTACAAAGTAGCATATCATGGAAAGGTAAATTACAATACATTAAAAGTCTGGCACAATACTTTAGTAAAACTACTTAGTTACTTTCGACTCCTGGTGTTGATTTCCATCTCCCTAAATTCAGTTCCCATTAAAGATGAAAGTTTTCCTTGTGGTCATTCCTTAATAAACAATCCTTAAGAAACATGATACAAGCTACTAAAAAGCCCAAAGCCCCAACTGGCACTTCAACTTAGTATTGAGAGAGAGAGAGAATCTGCAACCGGCACCTATGCTGTTGAGGAATGCTGCTTGACAAAGCCACTTCTTTGGATTTTATTTTGAAATAATACAAAAGAGAGAAAAAAAAAGTCAAATCATTTTATTTTTTGTGCTGGCATGTCATATCCTTGACAAGGTGGTTTAAATGTTCATCGGAGAGGTTGTCCAGACAGTTCTTCAGGTAGGAACCGGTCAGATGATAGGTTGGCAGTCCTTCCTGCATGCTTGAATGTTGCTGTGATAAGACAATGCATGGTGTGTTGTGGCAGAACTGCTCATTCATCAGGATTAAGTGAAACCAGATAGGGAATCAAATAGCAGGCGAAAAAGAGAAGAAACCAAACATAACTGTGAGGACAGTGCTGATTGCTTGGATTGTTTTATTACTTGCTAGATTGTATCGCTTATAAGCAAGTGATCAAATTTAGTCCAGTAATTCATAGCAAGTATTGTTGAAATTATTTTGATAACAAATGTAACAAAAACCTAATATTCAGCAACTTAAATATCACATTAAAACACAAAAACTATAAAGTTTATTTATTTATTTGTTTGTTTATTCACATGGGGCAGAGAGACAAGCAATAAACACAACTGATCTGTTGCTTGTTTCCAACAGAAGGAAAAAACAACACTAGTGTTCATTTAATCTTAAAGTACAGTTAAAGTTATAAAAATTAAGTTATGAGGCAGAAAATGATAAGAACGACCTACAAGATGCTACAATGCTTTGTAGAGCTGAGATAAACTGGCAACTGGGTTATTATTCTCTGTGGCTTTGTCTCCATGATTAATCCCTTTCGTATTATACATAATCATTTGTCCTTTAATTAATATGAATCATTTTTTAGTGCAACTTTATTTTTTTTTAACATGTGACATGTTGCTAAATGACTCCCATCATATTTTCTTCAATATTAATTAAAAGGATAAGGAAGATAAAGGACTTGGACCCAGATCCAAACTGGGATGAGCTATGTGACCTCAATCAGAGGTCAGTACAGTGATAATATGATGTCAGGCATTTTGTAAAGCAGGTCATGTGTGGCGTAACAATCTGCTGCCTTTGAAGACCCCAAAATGGCCAGCTCAATTTTTCACTCTGACTCTGAGCTGTGAAAGAAAATGCATCATGTTTGTGTGTCAGCATGTGTTTGCCTTTATGCCTGTGTATGTGTGGGTGTGTGTGTGTGGGTGTGGGTGTGTGTGTGTGTGTGTGCACGTGGCAGCTGCTGATCAGCCCAGCCAAAAACGAATTATGGCCCTCAGAAGGGGGACAAGAGAGGCCAACAAGGGACAGGTGACTCCCAGTCTCTAACAGATCTTCTTACCACACACACTCACACACACACAGTACATCTACACACACACAGAGAAAGGTATTGTAGGGATTAATTATGGGCCTGTCTGCTACGTCCCACCTAAATGGAGGTGATGTCCATGCCATGAGACATAGGGTATGGGGATAATAAGCAGAGGTCTTTAGGTGGACAGCTGTTACACCTGGGGAGGAATCTGATAGGATGTGTGAGTATTGGCTTACTTTCAAAGTTCTCAATGCCATTGTCAGGATTTTCAAGCATCGCTTAGTCCACAGTGTTTCATGTGAGTCAGATCTTATCCACCCATCAGCAGCTTAATATTTAAGCAGCATTTTCAGTGCTGCGACAGAGGCTGACGTGGCGCCAGGAGACAATCCGAGCCTGTTCCGTGCCTCTGATTTGATTTCCTCTTGTCCTCTTTCTTGTCAAGCCAGACTGAAGTCCAGAGTGTGTGGTGCAAGTAAAGCCCCTTCTCCCCTCTTCCCTCGTCCTCCTCTTCTCCCCGGCACCGGCCCCCAGACACAAGCCTCTTTCTGTTGGGGCATCGTCATGGCAACCAAGCCACTAACTTGAGGAGGCGACATAAAATCCTGCTCTTTTAGGGGGACAGAGGAACACCTGCCATCTCCACCGATGGGGAGGGCTGGACACACAGCCACGTGCAGACACACACTAACATACAAATTCATGCAGTCACAAACACACACACACACTCTCTCTCTCTCCCTCTCTCCCTCACACACATGCACACACACCCACACAAATATAAACAGAGGATCAGTGTAACATTCAAATGAGACCCCTAGTCAGCATCTGCTCCCCTTTAGAAGCTTGTTTATCCTCAATACAACATCTCAGGTTGTTTGGTGACTTTCTTAACTTGTGTCCAGGCAGAAACCAAGGACAGGTGTGAACCAAATAATCTATTATTGATAGGTTTAATACTTTCAGGGCAACACACAAAATTTGTCCTTTTTCAACATTTTAGTCTTAGTAGAATTGTGCCTTTTTTTTTTTTTTCACATTGCTAAGTTGCTTCTCACTTTAAGGAGCTACCATACACCTGCTCTGCAGACTTACCAGCTTAACCTTGCAGTATCCACTATGTCCTTAATATCACAAGACAAGTTACAGATTTACTTGGAGATACATTTTATTCTGTACACAGTTATTTCATGGAAAGGTGCACTAACAGCCTGGGGTCTTGTGTTAGACTTCCTCTAGCCAAATTATTCCTTTAAGGTTTAAATAACTTAAAAATAGTGTACCAGCAACTGGGGTTCGGTAAGATAGATGAGAACATTAATTATAAAAAATATGTGAGATGATCCAGTTAGCATTATATTCTTTCTTATATGTGGTTCTTGTTTCGATCATGGCAAAAAAGGCACTTACATCATGATTTTATTAAACCTGTGGGGCAGCTAGTACAGTTTGTTGAGCTATAACAGCATTTAGTTTGACAAGAAGACACGTTCTAACAAAAATCCCTTGTCTTTGTAATCCAGGAAATCAAGCTAATTTCTTTCACTTGTCATTTTACTCAAGGCTGACAAAGAAAACTTCATCAAAGATACAGCAGACCACCTCCTGCAGCCCCTTTAAAATCCCCTGTAAACGTCAGATTGGGGTCAGCCAGCAAACCAAGGCAGCCTGCGTCCTCCTGTTGCAGGCGGAATATTCTGGAGAGACTGTCGAGTGAACCTCTGGCGCCTGGCTGCTGTTCATTAAGAGTATTAATGATTAACTGAGAGTGCTATTGTCCCCTTGGGCCCAGCTGTCCTCCTAGTGCCGTTGATTCAGTCCGATGCCTCTGGGCCACTAAACTGGATCCATTCATGTGCTAAAGTGACAGCTGCTCCTCACATTCCGCAGAAAATTAACTGCAGACACCGGAAAAACAAGCTCAGAGCAAATAAATAATATTTGACAGATTTCTTTTTGTCTTTTCTTTAAAAGGAGGGATTGGTGATTAAAGAGTGGATCAGAAAGATCATTTCAAGCCTCTGTCATAATGATCAGTACACACTAATGTCTGTGCTGCTTAGTCATTCACATGCTGTGAACTGAATGAACTCAGATACTTTACTGTAAGAAACCTGTCAAATAGGATTGTGTTGTCGTCTAGTGGTTGATTAAGGTTGAATCTATAAAAACACAGTCACTGTGGCTGAATCTAATTGAGTTTACAGTAACTGCTGTGGGGTGAAATATTTTACCTCTTTAGCTTTTTTTAGGGATGTAATCATATCGTCTTCATCATCATTCATCATTATATAACTATAATCAAGACATGAGGGTTGGCGCATTTAAAAAATGTATTATTATTTATTAATCTGTAAAGGACTTTGCCTGGCCCTTTAAATACACCACTAATGCCATTAAGAATAATTTATATATCTACATCTATAACTATGTCTATATATATATATATCTATATATATATATTGCAAGTGCTATTGTTTGTAAAGTAAAACCTTTAAAAAAATATAATGTGCAATCTGGACTTTAGTACAAACAAGCAACATTTTTCATTGTCTTGATAAGAGAGAGAACAATGCCAAGAGAAAACAAATGCTCCACGTAACCTGTTGCTGAAACCTCCCTTTGAAGACAGAATTGGGATTAGCAAGGAACAATATCAGCAATCCAAACCTTTATCATCATAAAAGTGAGCTTTATTGTTTTACTACATCTGCAGTAAAGTTAAAGTAGCTTTATTATTCAGAGGAAAGCTCTTTATATGGACCTCCAAAGGCACCGCTGGTGTTTCACCGACATCTGCAGCTCTTGAAATATTGTTATTGTTTCACCTGGGAAGAATTATGCCATCTTGTCTGTAATCAGTTGAGTGGTCACAGATACAGTATGTATCTTCCTGCTGAGAACAGGGCCGTGTTACCGAGGGGGAAAATATAGTCTTACTGTCTTGCTTTCTTGTATTCGCACCAACACTACTTGGAGACAGGTGGGATCTAATTACCAGTAAGATGATGGTTGTTTTCCACATCGGTTTCAATTGGAGGGTTTCGTAGACCTCTTTCTCTGTTTATAGTGTTGGCCTGTGTAAACACATACTTTCCTTTCTTGTACACAAGGATGGGAAA
This sequence comes from Mastacembelus armatus, assembly GCF_900324485.2. Classification (NCBI taxonomy): domain Eukaryota; kingdom Metazoa; phylum Chordata; class Actinopteri; order Synbranchiformes; family Mastacembelidae; genus Mastacembelus; species Mastacembelus armatus. The sequence goes on along the minus strand of NC_046643.1, from coordinate 10,146,134 downwards.
AGTAGCTGAAGCACAGACACAAAACAATAGCGCTAGAGTTACTAGCAGTTTTGTTCAGCTTTTTAGTTGCTGAACATTGACACAATCGTTGAGCCCTTTCCTCTTGCCACATTACAGACTTCTGTTCTCTTAACACTAATTCTGGTGAGTCATTGATGTGGACCCCAGTTTTGATAGACTTCTGATGTGTTTGGGTGGGAGAGAGAGTATTGCTGCATCTGTGTGCACTGCAATTGTGTGTGTTTGTATGTATTTGTAAGCACACATACTAGGAAAGCCCTACAGTTCACCCTGTATTTTGTGTAGAAAACCAACAAATAGTCATTTAAACAAGGCAGGGCATCATGACTTGTTTTACTCCATACTGATTACATCCCCACTGTGGGTGGTTATGGCTATCCCATCTAAATAACTTCAAACAAAGGAATTCCTCTATTTAAGATAATCCAAATGTGATAGGCCCCATCCAGCTGTTCAGCTACCCCTATCCATACATCTTTCTTGCTCGACAGGAACTATGTAATCTCATACCTCTACTATTCACCACACAGAAATGGTTCACCATGACACCTCCAAAGAGGCAAGCAGAGACCACCAGATGTTGGGCATCGCAGTAGAGGTGCAGGGACTGTAGCATTACATTCAATGTTTACATAATTTCTTCAGCGGTACACATGAGCAGCCAGCATATAGTTTGTGTCCAGTGATGATACACATTAGCACCTTCAATGACAAAAGAAGGGTAGGGTCTCTATAGGTATGAAAAGGTGTGTGTGTGTGTGTGTGTGTGTTGGGACGTGGGTATTTTGACTCATACTTTTCATGGCAATGGCATTTCAAAATACAAACTATGCTTTCAGAAAAAGAAAAATATACAGTGTCCTTGTGTCTGACATTATGTCACAGAATGGCACCTTGTCCACTCAGGCTATGTGAGGCTGTTTTTGAGGCCAGTGAAGCTGGTCAAATAAGGTTAAAATATACTCTTACACTTGGTGCAAGCATAGTGTTATTTTCTCTTATGCTGCTTTTATGACTACATGAAGCAAAGGGGACAAGCACAGACCTGAGCAAAAGGGAGTACTGACTTCCAGCCTGGGATCATGGTCTGTCTGAACAGCCAACAGTTTACAGCTGGAGAGAACATAGAGCTGGCAGTGTCCATTCACCTCTGTAACACACACACCAGTTTGGTTTGTGGCAAATGCGATGTAAACACCTGTGTGTTGGATGAAATGCTGCAGAGGAATAACTGTGCACTTTCATTTCTGTGCTTTAGTAAATATACATTTTGTACTGTAGAGTCATTTTACTTAGTCCTGTCTGCAGTAGACATTTTTCATATTCAAGGTCTTTTTCTTTTCCCCCCCTAGAATGTTTAAAAAAAAAAAAAAACAGTATGTTTTTGAAAAAAAAGTGAGAAAGAATCTTTGATTTTTTATCTCACTAATGAACTTGAGGCTGGAAACGAGATAGTGGGTGTGTTTGTGTGTATGTGTGTATGGGTGTCAACTATGTAAACACAAATGCTGAAAAACATTTTTTATCAGTGCTACACCTGCTACTAACAGATACCATGTCACATGCCCTGCACTGAATGTACACTCTATAAAGTATCTAGGTAATGCATTAAGGTATATGTGTATATAGATTTAGACTGAGCTGTGGGCGTTTTAGGTTTTGCATACACAAAGCTGAGTCTTTGACTGGAAGCAGAAGAGGATCTGGGTTGCAGGCAGCAGGATTTGACATCTACTTATTTCCTGTCATTGACTGAGAGTCACATGGCGGGTAAGTGCGTGGGCGCAAGATAGTGGAATGCGTTAAAGGGGTGAGGCTCTTGCCACCAGACGCACGGTCACAGACACACACACACACACACACACACACACACACACACACACAGACACACGTTTATACTTCTATCCTCGTGAGGACACTCCTAGCCCTTTCCCCTTTCCTTAAACATCACAGGTAAATAAGTCCTTACCTTAGCTCTAACCTAAATCTATTTCTCCCAATGACAGCTATAGACACACACACACACACACACACACACACAGACACACACACACACACACACACACAGACACACAGACACACACACACACACACACACACACACACACACACACACACACACACACACACACACACACACACAGCAATACTTGTAGCTGCAGTTGTGTTTAATGCAGAGGAAACACACACACATACACTGTCCCTATCTCTTATGCTGTCTGACTGAGTTCATGGTTCAGTTCATGGTGGAGAATGCTGAGGCACTGTCTCAAACCACACACTCCGGATCAGACACTCAAGGTGCTAGTTAGGCAACAACAGTCAGATATTGAGAGATAGAAGAGTTCAACAGTGTAGCAGTAAAAACACTGTTGCTCACATGCAAGCATAAGGAAAAAACATGCGCCTGCCTACACCCACACACATGCTCTCATCCACACTGTGCAGCATGTGTGTCCAACATTGTATGTTTCCCACTGTTATAAATCTTTGTGCGTGAATGAAACTTTGTCATCCAATCAAATTACTCACAGGCCACACCGACCTCCCCGCCCCTGTTCTTTGCTCCCTCACTGGGCCATTTAATCCCACTTTTTCTCTGTCTTTAGCTGTCTCTCAGCTATAGGCTAGCACGTCTACATATGCAGCTATAAGGCATTTCAAGTTGTCATAAAAGGCATGACATCCTCTTATCAACAACCTCAAAGGCACAACTGTATCAGCCCGCTTCTCGTTTTGGTTGCACGTTAATCAATTGTGTGTGTGAGGATCTGAGAGCTGCTATTTATCTATATGTATTATTTGGATAGGAGTTATATATATGTGAGTGTTCGTGATGCAGGAACATGCATTCTGCACTTCACTGTCCACTACAGTCGCCATTTTTACCACATTTTAAGTGGATTGAGAAAGAAATATGTATGGGAGCCTAAAGTACATCACAGTAGGCCACTTACACCCTATGTGGCCCCACTGTAACGACTGCTCCAGACACGCACACACACATGCACACACGTGTGCCAATAGTGTGGCCTTGATGTGGGCTGGTGTGCTGTGTCTGCAGCTGGAGGCCAAGGCTGCTAGAGGCGAGGAGGAATTAAAGAAACAGAAAGGATAAGAATGAGATACCGAGGCAAGGAAATGACAAATAGAGAGGCTGGGGAGAATGATCATAAAGGAGTTGGGCAAAGGTGAAATGAAAAAGAGTGAGGAGGAGTTTAGTTGGGCGTAATTCATCAAACCTAATTTTACCAAAATGATCTGGCACCACAAGAATGGGGAAGAAAGGATAAGATGTAATGAGAATTAGGCTGAAGAGTAAGAAGCAGTGGAAAGAGAGAAGAGGGGTAGAGTTGCAGTGAAATGCGTCTATAGTCGCAGACATGGGCTGGGAGCCTGAACATGGAAAATGTGACATGTTTTAGCACAGCAAGAGGGCCCCCATTTGAGGTGGTGTGTATGGGTGTGTCACTCAGCCGCTGTCTCCTGGTTTTGGAAGGACAGTCCATAGAGGCCACACCATACTATACCTTAACCAGACCAGATCAATAAAATCCACTTAATTTCAGGTCAAGTTAAGTAATTAAATAAAGGTGGTTTCAAAGATGTTGGCCTGAAGTAAGGTCTTTATACATCACATGGCTTCTAAAACTATTTAAATGAATGAAAAAAGAATCTAAACACAGGTTCATAAAAAATCATAAACCTATGCAACATATGTCAGGGTATTGTAAGCAGATATTGCTTGAATTTAAAGAGTCCTAATCCAAAAAGGTAGGGAACCATTGCCATAGAGTCCTGTAAAGTCAGAGCATGTCAATACAAATGGTCCTTACACACAATAAGAAATGAAATCTGAAGCCTGTGTAACCTGATGTACTGCTCAGTTTTTAGCTGCACATGCACACTGCCTAATAGATGATGCACTTGCCCCACCTAAAGGTGAAGAGAAAATGTACAAGAGAAAGCAGAAGTGAGGTAGAAAAAAATAAATACTGAATTAAAAAAAAAAATTCTGACATTTCTAAAAATTGAATAACATCACAGAAGTTAAATTTGTTAAATGTGATTTAAAATGTATGTGCCAAGAATAAACACTGTATTGATGCAGTATTAATTAATTGTTGTGTGTGACCATAGTTTTTCAGTAAAATGTTAATCTTCTTTGGAGACTTTGGCCTGAATGTAAAACAAACATTGGCGCTAAAGTCTCTGTCAGGGTGTTTGGAGGCAATGCAAACAACTTCCAGAAAAAAGAATTAACTTCTGACACTTTAAGTTTTCTGAACATTTTTTTCCTGCGCTGTCTCCCCGAGGGCTGAAAACAATCTGAAAATGTTGTTGTCATAAATCTCTCTGATCTTGAATCTGCTGCCTGAAAGCGTCCGTAAGGTCAGTGATACGTGTGTCAGGGTAACATTCCTCTCCTCAGTCTCTTTGTCTTTCTGTCATTTTATCTCCTACACATAAAATGATTACAGACAGAATCACTGAGTGCTAACCTATTATGGCCACTGAAAGCTCTGCTCTGTGACTGTGTAGTGTTATCACTTAAAAACTGGCTGTTTTGATTCTCTTTGTTTCACAGCCTGGAGCAACAGACAGCTGGTGTACTGTAATGTATAGAAACTGTTTCAACTTTGCTCTCAGCTATCCTTTTACAGTTTTATGTCCCAGTTTCTTTTGAGTGATACCCTCAGCCTTAGGGTAGCTGTCTCTCTTGCTCATTCATGTATGTGTGTGTGTGTGTGTGTGTGTGTGTGTAAGATGACCATGCTGTGCTGTCTCTATCAGGTGGACCTCTTCTTCCTCTTGGTGTCACATGGGAGGGGCCTGGGCACATGCAGGCTAAACCTAGCTCTTCTTATTTCCCTGGCAAATGTTGTCACCACAACCAGTCACATTTCTCTCCTCCTCCTCCTCCACCTCCACCTCTTTCTCTTCCAGTCCTCTCCTCTTTCCTACATCCCTCACTCCCTGCCTGTCTGTCAGAAGTCCCACATATCCCCAGAGGATAAGATGCCATGGAGGCCATAGGGAGAACAGCGCTCTACGTCTGCTCTGTTCTATTCGTCCTAACAGGTGAGTGTTGTGTGTTAAGGCGACGTGGTGGGATGTTGTGCTTGAGTTGTCAATGTTGTGTTGGTGCAGCTATGCAGTAGCTGTTACTGTGGTTGCTGTGTTTGCCTGGTTGGCAGGGTAAAGCCGAGGGGTGAGTAGAGGAAGTTTTTTTGTGGTGCACAGGAACAAAATATTCACTGAGACCTTGTGAAATCCTTTGTCTTAAAGGACTCAGACTGGAGAAGCAGTAATGAAACTGGGTTGCAAAATATAAAGACACAAAAACAGATCTTTAGAGAAGTGAATTCAAGGACAATCACCATATGTCATGATATACATAAAAAATTTAAAGATATATTGTAAAAACATAAATTATTCAGTACTGAAGTACCTTAGCCCGTCCTCAGCCTTTTTCAATGAAATGTAAAAATGTTCCTTAGTGTCTCTCTTGGTTTGTTTTGCATATCCTTTTCATAGCCATCGCCGTGTGACTTTACAGAATTAGCTATTGTTGGTTGTAAGTAAAACTACAAGGACAGAATCTATGGAAAGAAGAAGTGACCGAGGTTGCAGTTGTGTGAGTCAGTGACAACAGACATGCACCGGCATCTCTCCTATTACCAGAGAAAATCCAACAGAAAAGGCCTGCAAACACACACCATCCCCAAATTTAATGTTTGCATCATCAACCTTCCTTGAGGGGCCTTATTTTGTTTTATCCGACAGAGGACCGAAGATGGTGGCATTCAGGTACAGACTAGGCGACTTTATTTAGTATCCAAACAACTTGGGTGGTTGTGAGGGTGATAAGAAGCGGGTGCTTGTGGGTCTCCACACGCAGTTGTTTGAATGTGGGTGTGTGTGTGTGCATGGTAATTAAAGTGTAGATTTCTTCTCACCTCAAAGTCCATTTTCACTGCAATTTCCTCTCTATCACCGCAACAATATATGTATTGTTTGGGCACAGCAGTGAAAGAGTGGACTCAGCGAACTCCTCCTTTTACTGGATCATAGTTGATGTAAACAGGCGCACTCCTGCCACTGACGCAGACACACATCACAAACATCGGTGTTTTTCAATCAGTTCAGGGGACAACACTTCAACTTGCATCACTAATCTAAAATTGACTGACTTCTGTTTTGGGGATTGGCTTCTTGCTCCCAAAAGGAAGACAACATGATTGTATAAACAGGCTTATTTCTCCACAACATGAGTAATACCAGCCCACGCTCACACACACGCACACAGAAACTGGCCTGCGGGCCTGTAAGAGTGGTAGCATGTCATGAGGGCGTCTGTATTATTTAGGACATAACACCAGATGCACAGTAGACCCAGCGTGATGAACAATGTGGTCAGCGGTCACCAGGGACCTGTCTGACTCCAGCTGGACATCCCCGAGGAGGAGACGACGAGAAGTGGACTGGTTGGGTATGAGAGGCAAATGTAGAAATATGAAGGGAAAATTTGGCTTTAGAGGAAAAAAACTAAATCTTCACACCAAAACCTTTTCATTTTTTTGAGACAGCTAAAATACATTTAATTAAAATTAAAAATTTTAGGACTTTTTTCCAATTATTTCCAGAGAAGATAGACAGAAGTAAATCAAAGGAATAAAAATGGGAAATTAAAGGAGATAGCTGTGAACAAAAAGATTCGAATTTGTTTCACGCAAGCACTGCCTACTCACATGCTGCTGCTGCTTAACTCAACCTGGCATCAAAACACAGTCCACTACCTCACATTTTAACTTTGAACTGACAAAACATTTCCAGATCATGAAATCTGAAACTGCCAAAAAAAAAAACAAAAAAACAACCCCTGATAGATATAATAGATTCCATGACCTATTTATGATGCTTAGAGTCAACAAAATCACATACATAAGCTCTTACAGGGAGAACATGTTTTATTATTTTTAACTCCACAAAATGACAATATCTACAAAACAAACAAGAACACCTTCCATGGGATTTTGATTCTTGGTTTTGTTTTCAGACAGTTACCAGTGAATAAACTGGTAGTTGGCAACCGGCCACAACTTAAACAGAAGCCACGGTGCAATAGATCAGCAGTTATCTGGTTACTTCAGACAGCCCAAGTGTTTATTTTGCGACGAGTCAGGATCAAAGAGACAGCTCTCGCCCCCGTCTGCCAGCAATGACACTGAGAGGTAAGCTGGGTCAATATTAACTGACTACAGTTTCAGGACGTAGACTATTAGAGGACTAGGATATAGACGAGGCGGTTAAAACAGATCAGGGTTGAGAGTCATGTTTTGCTCTCATATTGTCACTCGTGTTCCCAGCTACTCAAGTTAACAATATAAATAAGTAAGCACTTCCCGATACAGCAAATACATGCAAAATCAATTTTACATTCTAACTCAAACACATGAGCATTTTCATTGTAGTGTTGCATGTCAGTAAATGAGAATGAACTCTCTCCGCATACACCTGCATCGTTTTCAGACGCAACAGGAAGTGAAAATACGCTATAAAAACTCAATATACCTGCAAACAGCAGACACATGATGAACTAGCTTTTGATCATAGTGGAGCATTTAGCAGATAACAAGACAGGTGTTTTTCTCAGGAGTTGGTGGAAACAAAACAGCAGAGCGAATATTGGGTGTATGCCAGGTGGCCTGAAACCTGACTGTTATTGTTGGTCTGTGTCTTCTGGATGTGTAGATAGTCAAATGTTCGCTAACAGGTTAACTGTTTCAGCTTTTTAAGGTGATAACAGGCTACGTCAGCGTTATGATTATAATTTGTTGCACAGGCCTCAAGTGGCCGAAATCATTTTATTTTCTGCAGAACTGCTAACAATCATAAAACTGTTTTGTATTGTTTTTTTTATAAGAAACACTAAAGGGTTTTTTTTTCACACAAAGTCTGTCACATTTATCATATTTAACATTGATGATTTATGAGCTACCATCTGATGCCTTTCATCTAACAAGTACTATGATTGTGTAACTCTTTCATTCCCTTCCTCTTGTATCTCCCTCCTGTCATCACCACACAGAGGTCAACTCCGAGTTCATCCACATCTCTTCATTAGTCCAGCATGCCACTGAAGGGAAATCCCTGCTCCTGCCCGTAGAGAGCCGCTTTTCACTGGACGAGGTTGAGATGCAGGGAACTTGGTCCCACAACAGTCCGAGCGGCACCAGGATCACGTTGGTGTCATTTACCAGAGAAACTACAATTATTGACATGATGTACCGCAACCGCATACTCTTTAAAGGACCAAATCTTTCTTTACTAATTCCAAAATTAAACCAGGAGGATGAAGGGGATTATCGCCTGAGCCTCAACATAAAGTTTCTTAATAACACAGAATTGAACAAGGAGGAGAAAACTGTGCACGTGACAGTGGATGGTGAGTGTTTACCCATCACGCATCATGTCATGATGATCTGTTTGACACCAGTGACCAAGACCTAAATTTATAGGCTTTTTTTGTGTTTTCCTTAGTCCCTGTTTCCGCTCCAGTCATTGAGAAGAACCCTACTTATGCAGTTATCGAAGACAAGGCGAACGTAACCTGGACTTGTTCTGTTGAAAGAGGAACAAGAGTTGTGTTTCGGTGGTTGAGGGACAATGTCGCACTGGTTCCTGGTGACAGATATTACTTCTCCCAAGACAGCTCAACGCTGTTGATCAGTCCTGTGAGAAAAGAGGACAAGGGGACTTACTGCTGTGTGGCCAGTAACCCTGTCAGCCAGAGTCGGCACAGTAGGGCCCTGGAGCTCAATGTGTACTGTGAGTTCTGACTTTTTCTTCCCTTTCTGTGTATCAAGACCAGCTATAATTACTATTTCTACTTTCCAGTCATTTTCATTTGCAGTGTGGTTGATTTCCTTTGATTTGACCTTTTCTGAGTTGAAACTGAAATGTCTCTTATGGGAGAATCATGTGAATTTCATTTTCAAGTTGTTTGGGACAGATAATTAGGCAGAATAAAACTAAATGAACACAATACAGGCATCCATTAATGCTTTAAAGGTTATTGCTTTTACATAGATCTTTTTAAACTTCGTTTTGAGCACTATTATCTATTAACACTGCAATAGCCCGACCTGTGAGGTTCACTTCCAGTTCTCTCCTTTCACTTCCAGTTCTCTCTCTACCAATATCAGTGCATAGAATTCATCTGTTTTGGATTTCCTCTTTCCCCTGGTGTCCTGGTAGTACTCTGTCAGGTCATATGCAAATTTCTGTGAGATGTGCTTGCTGACAACTGAAAATATGCAGCCGTTATGGAATGATATTTGCATGGGAGCATATTTGTCTTACAGAGCTCTTCTGTTCCAGTCTAAAGGCCATAGATACATGGATATATTGTCTTGGAAAACTGAAACCTACAAATAATCTCTCCATGAATTTATTTCAATGTGTTTTAATTTTCACAAAAGTTGTGTTTCTGGATGGATGCAATGAAAGGGGTGAAGAACATTTCTTTGTGGGAGATGTCTGTAGCTATCTTAAATTTTCCTTAGTCAGTGTGTGCAGATCACTGACATCATTAGTATGTGTAGTAGCAAAGTCTTCATTTTTGTTTGCATAGACAAAGCATGTTTGTGTAGCAGCAAGCAAGAATCTCCTACTGATAGTTAAAATGGTTCCTTCAGTTTTACCATGTTCATTTTGTGTTAATGTGCAGGTGACAATGACTTGAGTGTTTCCAGTATAAAACACATCCTGTACATTTAAAATGAGCTGATGCACCTTAAAGAACAAATAGTATTCAAGGAGAGATTCACTTTATGCAAAATATTTCATACAAGCTGCAAGCTGCTGGGGCTGCCGTTGATGTTTGGTCACAACACAGCTACACTAGAATTGCTTGGTAAATTACGTTCCTGGTTCAAGGGCAACCCCACTCTAATACAGGATGGCACATGTTTCCCCAGAACTTACAGTTAAAAGCTCTAATCTTTAGCTCACTGCTGCCCCAGAATGCACTGGAATGAAACAACTCATAGGAAGAAACTATTTTGCAAGCAGCAAACTGTCATGTTTCCCTGACCCATTGTTGGCCCCTGCAGATGGCCCCTACAACTTGGAGGTAAACTCTGTCCAGGGCCTGCGGACAGGAGAGGTGTTCACCATCAATCCTGGAGAGTTGGTTTTCTTTGAATGCCAGGCTGACTCCAACCCACCTAACACCTACGTCTGGATCTCCAAAAGCCGCAATTCAACCCAGGTCATCACTGAGGGCCCGCGCCTGGAGGTTCTCTCCTACAGACTGGCCCAAGCTGAAGAGTACATGTGCCGTGCCTTCAACAACGTGACGCAGAAGCAGGATGAGGCCCAGTTTACGCTGGTGGTGGCCAGCTTAGGAACAGGTGTGTAGAGGGTGGAAGAAGGAGCAGAGCGTGGGCAGGTTATGGGATAAACACTGCATGTCGAAAGCAGAAGTGGTTTGACAATGATGAACGCTGGTCAGCTTGGGAAACATTTGCATAGATACAATAATGTAAGTGAAGCATTGTGCACACAAACAGGTGAGAAGTGAAACCAGGTTATGATTATAGCATGAAATATTCATGTCTATTATGAAGCCCAGGTTATATCTCTGTTGCTAGGCTCCAGCATCTGAGACCTGTATTAATGTTCAGTGACTGGGAAAGTAAACAGAGGATAGCAGCTGTTGTATTTGTTTACTAAGTTTTATAGCATGTGGAGTTTCTGTGTGCTGAAAGTGGCATTGATATGTTGTCTTGGAGAACTGATGGCTCCTGCTGATACCAGCTAGGATTTAAAATGGTACTCAGTCAACTGAAGTCATGACATCATTCAGTTTAAGACTTCAAATCTTCTGATGAATAACCTTTAAAGATTGGCGTCTGCAGTTAGCTTAGCTGCCCCATGATGCTGTCCTTACACACGTTAAACTATTAACTTCAGTAGTGTATCATGCTTGCAATGACAATGCTAACATTCTTATGCTTTGCAGATTCTAGGTCATAAACCACAGTATTTCAAGTATTAAACTAAAATTTTGACCTGATGATTAGAAAGGTATGGGAGTCATCACTGTTATTAGAAGTTGAGCCCCACAGTCCTGCGTTTGTTTACAGGGCAAGAGAAGCACACCCAGGAGGGCAGCTCTGTATCTCCACTGGCGGCTATTACTGTCGGTTCTTTGTTCATCATTGCCTGTATGCTGCTGTTCTTCCTCAGGAGAACCTGCCATCCTAAGAGAGGTAAGATAATGTCTTCTCCTGCTGCATAGGCATAAGTGGTTTTCTACATGTAGCACTTGTTAGTCCCTGTTGGCTCAGCCGTCTGTTTAATGTGCTCCGTGTTTGAAATCCGGATGACTGAATAACTGAAATTTTAATATTATGACTGTTAAATGTTCCCCTTTTCCTGAGGTTAGAACACACCGGCGGCTTGCTGCACCATGGTGTAATTAATCATAAATGTAAATAACGTGTTGCAAAAGTCTGTGTTTGTGAAGAATTATTCCAATGTGTCTCTTTCTTTTCATTATCAACAGTACTTATGAACATTTACAACAGGTAAGTGCTTTGAATATGAAGATCTGACAGGCACGAATCACTGTGCCTTTGATCCACGTATAGACTTTAATGGGATTTATTTGCCTGTATTTGCAGACCACTTTCAGAACAGAAAAGACCTCATCGTTCAGGTGAGCTGCATCATCCCACATGATTGTCTGCCTGCAGTATATTTACATATATACATATTACATCATATGTTGTGAGGCATTATTATAGGCAACAATGGGAGTCAGGGTGGCAGGGCTTTGGTTTTCCATTGAACGGAAAAAAAAAAAGGTTTGAGAAAGGAGGCGCCCAAAACAGAAAAGTAAAGAAGGTCAGGGTGATTCCATCTGAAAAGCAGGTTCTATGGTGTCACATCATTCATCATATTAGAGGAGAATAGATAATAATGATAACCTTTATGTAACACTGTGGATATGATAACCTTTATGTAATAGTGTGGATTTGATGTTAAATGTGATCTGTGTATGAACAGGTCATGAGGATGCAACAGAAGACTTCGGCATCTACGAGTTTGTCTCCATACCTGGGAAAATGGAATCTGCACAGGTATTTTTTTATGTTGTACTTTGATGTGGGCAACATCATCATACCAGCCGGTGTATCATTTAATCAAATAGCTGAACTCATTTTGCTATGCCACTGTCCTGCAGGCATCATGCAGATCTCTGGCCCGCCTTGAGTCAGTTCAGGATATGCACACCACCATCTATGATGTGATCAGACATGTTCCTGAAACACCCAGTCACAGTTTGCTAAAGTAAAGTAACTTCCAGCCGGAGAGTTGAAATGTACCGTTCACTTGAAGACTTCCACGTAGCTTTATTCTCTTAAGTCTCTGAACCACCAAAACCTGTTTCAGGTTGTGGTGGCCTTTTTATTGCACAAAGGATGGAGGAGACTTGTACACAACCTGAGTTTGCACTGTTGTCCAGAGTTATGGACAGATGTTAAATGACTTTGGCTGATATTATTGTGAGAACATGTAAGTATGGCTTGAATTTGTCTTATGTGAAAGTGTAGCTGTAGTTGAAACGTTTTCCGTTTAAAAATGAAAATCACTGTTGTCACATTAAATTAAGTCTGTGAAGATTCTCAGTCGTCCAGGTAAAGTTATCTAGAGGTTGAGCCATGGAAACTGGACATTTTTAGAAGTGCAGTAGATACATTAAATTAAGCAAGTTAGTATTTTTAATATGATCTTATAGGGTATCAAAGTCCAAGTCAAGGTATCCAAAATTCCTACATCTAGATTACTATTAAAAACAAAATTTTAATTTTAAATACTGAGGTTTTATGTGCCCTTTCAACTACATTTTTCTAATTTAACATTTCCCTCAAATATAGCCTGTTTTGTAAAGAGACAAGTGTTATAATGAATGCATTTTCTTGTATGAAACATGTTTAGGTTATATGTAAATATTGTCCATAGACTATGCTGCAGATTCTTTATAAATATTATTTCTATGTTTTGCTCAAATCTATTTATCCCTATATATGCTCTTAACCCTGTTTCCTCAAATGTAGCATTTTCTTTCTGCTCAAGATGCATATAATACAAAGCTGAAATAAGGAAATTATGAATAATTCTTAAATGATTGCAAAATTTGCATTTATGTGATTGTTTTGTACTTTATTAAACATATAACTGTTTACTATTTTGGGTCATTTTTGCATATGTAATCACTTTCTGAAACCAAAGACAATGTATTTTATTGTATATTTTCTGAAATTACAAATCAGTTTTATATACAGAATGCCTTTATCACAGAATAGCAATAGCAACCAAGGCTTGAAATGAACATTTTCTCACAGATCCTGTAAATATTAATTGAAGCCAGCAAAGCTGTCAGTTGTTCTGCTGCTTCACACTCAGGCTTTGTCTGGTGTTCTGGCTCTCATCTCTCTTCTCACAAGTGTATGAGTTGTGCTTGCTGTTCTGCTGTCTCAGAATTGCTGCATAGCGTTTGTTGCTCTCAGCTTTAGCTGTATTGGTATACTGTGTACCTGGCATGATATGGAGATAGGCAGCAACAGACGGATAGTTCAGCATGTGGCAGAGTGCCCTCCACCTGCTCCCGCTGACACCTTGTCACGAATAGATAAAAATGTGTGGCCGTTTGCTTGCATTTGTGTGTGTGTGTGTGTGAAAGAGAGAATAACTAAGATGTTTTGTTAAGAAAATAGAGGTCAAATGTAGAAAAATTATAAATTAGACCACCACAGTTTTCTGTTACTTAGTCTCACTTTAACAATTGTATCACTCAAAGTCAATAATCCTCTTTATGATATGATTCATCTTAAGAAAGCATTGTGCTGTCTCCATCATGTCACTCCTATGCAAAGTGCTTTTTCTTCAAATTTATGACACTGTAGCACAAAAATGTGGATTAGGTCTATTGTTTGAACACTTTTCACAGATAAATTATATTATACATTATATTATAAATCACGATGCTGTATTGCTTATTTTACAACATTCTGAGTATATGCCACCAAAACAAATAATTACTCTGCTATGTTTTCACTCTTTAAGGGTAATCTGTTGTCAGTGTCTGACACTCCCCTGCATAACAACAAGCATTTTATTGAATCTGGGTTTAATTATAGCCTATGAACTGACCAAATGAGTGTTCTGTGTCTTTGTGGTGGCATCTCCGGGTAGGGGTGGCCATCTGTTCCGTCTCAGTGTATGCTTTAAGGGAGGCTCCGCACTGTGGATGACTGCCTAACAAACAACAGTGGAGTAAATTCACCCAAGGAGAGTGACCTCACCTTCATTTGACTGGGAAATAGCCCAAGGCATCATTAACCAGGAACTACAGCTCACACTGCCTGCTGTCGGCTGCATGCTGCCTGCTTTTAACCAATTGCTGCTGGAAATAACACCTAAGGGGGCAATTACAAAGCGGGGGTGAATGCTGATCCAGGTCTAATTGCTTGTGAGAGATGGAAATACATGGCACAGAGTCATGGAGCATAACATTAAATATAGCTGTGTTCTGTTCAAGTGGCCCGGTAAGCTATGACAGTGTGACAGCGAGCCAGCACAATGCACAATATCAGGACCCTGAAGTCAGCTAGGCTAGGCAAGTTTATTTATACAGCACAATTCATACACAGAGTAATTCAAAGTGCTTTACAGAAATAAAACACAATTACATAGGCAAAAATTAAAATAAAAGAAAGCAAATAGTATAGAAAATGAACTTGAAATAAAATGAAAGGAGAATGCAGATAAAAAAGTTAGATAAAATTTAGTTCTCATATTGTTTATTATTTGCACCCATGCTTTTTCTGTTGAGACAAAAGGAGATGTCTCATCTATCTCACTCAAAATAACTCACCTGAGCTACAAGTGACTGAACAAAGTAGAACAACATTTGCAGGAAGGCAAAGTAACCATTGCTGTTCAATTTTCTATTCTAATGTATTCTGTAATGTTAAATTACTACCATCCAGTGGTGTATGACAGTAACACGTGTATTCTAACATTAACATTTACACCCCATTTTACCTTAGTGTTTATTTTTATTCGGAAGAATTTATAATTTAAGTTTAATCGGAACATTTCCACTCGTTACACATATAATGTTCTGACCTTTAGCGTTTCACCTACGCCTATTAATAAAGACTACATTTCCCAGGATGCTCTCCTAGTTCCTTCCGTGACAGCCACGTGACGTTCAACTATGGCTTCCCTGTCGTAGCGATGGAGGCGCATCAGTGATAACAAAACAAAACTGTAACTTCATTCATTTGTTTGTCTGTTGACGCGAGAAGGATTTTATGATGCAGAAGATCAAGTCTCTTATGACCCGGCAGGTGAGCACAGCAGGTCTACACAAACACACTTACTTTGTCTACTTTGTCTCTGACAGCTGTAAACGTTAGGCAGCTAGCATAACAGCTAGCTACGCTAAGTGGCTAATTTGACAGCTCTTCGTGTAGCTCATTAAAGTGCATATTTAGGCGGTGTACCAGGCACGTTTTTACCGTCTACAACACATTTACGTCACATGAAGAAAATATATACGTATATGCAAGTATATTCACGCCCTAGTTGTCTGATTTCATCATTTAGACAAGCACAACAGTGATGACTGGGCGGTTAGGGAAGTTCTCAGTTTGCACCCCAGTAATGTTAGACACATTGTTTCACCATTGGACACAACAGAGCATATCGCTTTCAGAAATCTGCCTGTCGGTTCCACTTTTGTGCTGCAGGCAGTACAGCAGTGTGCTTATGAATGGCATTGTGTGTTAGAAGAGGAACAGAAGTAAACGTTAACTGAAGTTAGTGGTCTTCTGAAGATTAATAGTGGCTTTTATTTTGACAGGGCCTGAAAAGCCCCCAGGAGAGCATGGCAGACCTAAGTCCTGTGGAGAATCTAAGGATCCCGAGCAAGGTAAGCTTTATGACAAGACTGTTATTTTCAATGTGATGTCTGTTACATATAGTATGTATGGAATATTGTCGAAAATCAGTGTGCCATTGTACAAAAACTGACTATATTCCACCACGATTAATGATGTTTTCAGATAATTATCAGTAGCCACCTGCCCTATCATGTTTTTCTGGTTTACTGTATGTGCATTGTGACTTCCTGTTGGCAACTGGAAAAAAAGCTGCTATTCTTTTACAAAACAGCAAAATCTGAGCTCAGTGTCATCTCGTACGCTGCATTTGTGTATAAATTACATTGACAGCTTGACTCTGTATGTTATATGAAGAAGATAAGTTCAGTCAAACTCTAGGGCAAATATGTGAATAGTAGCGACATAACAAGGTTTAATATGTCAGAAAAGAATCAAATAAAAGCAACTGAACTAAAATTTCCAGGACATTTACTGTGTCACATCTTGTACGCAGCATCTGTTGATTTGAATTACTTCACATTTACAGGTTTTCCTCGATAGTAGTGTTAAGGCACTGAAGGCTCCTATTTACAGTTAAGGACACACTTCATTAGTTCTAACACCAAGAGTGTGAAATATGGTCTGCTGCGACAGTATTTTAGCCTTTTGGTTTGGCAGCTTTTGAAAATGTAATCAGTCATGCTTAGTCACAGGAAGCATTTGTCATTATCCACTTGTGCAAATTAAATTTGTTGAGAGCATACACAGCAAAGCAGCAGCGTGACTCAATATAAAGTACGGTCATTTACTTACTTTCACTTTAGTGCACCTCCGCTTCCTGGCTTTGCTTTGACTTTGCCTTGTTGTAATGGTTTATTAGATTAATGTTGCTGAGTACAAACTGGAAGGAGACCAACTCTCTGTTCGTAGTGCAGGGTGATATCTGCCAGGCCTATTCAACCAGACATTTAATTTCTTTCTTTCTAAAGGCCTCCTTTATATATTTATTTATTTTTCTTGTAATTGTTTTGTCATCCTAGTTTGCTCTGAACCCTTATACTTTACATGAATGGGATTTTCAAAGCAGATGTGCTTTGCTGCTTTACCATTAGATGGTTAGCTACTCAGGTTCAAAAATACTGCGGAAGATAAGACTAAACGGGAAGTCTCTTTTTGGCAATTCATCTAAAATTTTAAAGAATTAAAAATAAAATAATTTGCTGTACATGTCAAAGCTCTGTCATAAACATAGGCCACCTCTTTGAAAAGCTCATTCATAACAGTGATCTTAAATAAACAGTAAATTTGATAGATAACAATTACATAATAACCTGGTATAATTTCAGGTCATAGCATTGTGGATTGCTTTTAGAAAACAATATTGCAGCGCTGTTGCATGAAGCCACTCTGGCACAGATCAAGCTCGCATAAGAAAAGAGAAGTAATTTTTCCTCCAAGTGTAATCAGAGCCTTAATGAAAGCTGACTCGAGCGTCTGGAGAAAGATTTGTTTCTCTTCCTAGGACACCTGCCTCCCCCCTGCCTTTGAGAGTGGTATCAGGTGAGGTTGTGGCCAAACTGGTTACGCAGTAATCAAACACCCTTTGGGCTTGATATAATTAGTTGTATTCATTGTACATAAGATTCATCTCCAGATTTATCAGACTTCTTATCATACCTGTGTTTGGTTTAAGCGATACAAACCAACATGCTATAGAAAAATTAAGCTGGGTTAGTGTCATTGTGCAGGTTGCAGTCAATGCACTTACACCTACTGGTGTAGATCACACGTAAATTAATTTTCCTGTGTGCACTGCAAACACCTGCCTAATCTGTGTCCAACCAAAACATTGGGCCCATTATTTGAAATAATGCTTTGACTTTATTTACTTTGCTGCTGGCCATTGCTTTCAGGAAAATGAAATCTGACCCACACAGGCCAGGCTTTTTGTACAACGCAACTGATGGTCCTTCTTGATTAAAGGACAATAATTCTCAGCATGTAATAAGTGCTTCTGTGGGCCATTACTTAACACACTGCTTCGTGTGAGACCAAAGCGCTTCACTGTTTACATGTATTATGCTTGATCTGGTACTCACTTACTTGCAACCATTTATGTATTTCCTGCAATTTTAGCCAGCATTCTCATCATTTATCATTCTCCAGGTGCTGACAGCAACATCTGATTTACAAATGATGCTATCAAGTCACACTGTTTGGGCATAACTTGAGGTTTTGATAGTGTCTGAGTAATAAGTAGGGAAAAAGCAGGAGGAAAAACACACTGTATTGTGTTCCTTTCTTTTAACTAATTGGTTATGACAATCTTCCTATGATGCCTTTCCTGACAGACTCAGATGTTTGTTTACTTTTGAATTATTCATATCTGCTAGTGTAACAGGACATGTTTGAAGATTGCTGATTGGTTACTGTGTTTGCATAGCCCACTAGCATGCTTGATATAGTCCTTTGTGTATTGTCCCTGTGTTCTACTCATGCCTATGTATACAGTATGAAGTAAAATGTCTTGTGGTTTCATCTGATATACATGACAGATTTTGTGCATATGATCTTTTTTTAAACTCAACCCTATCTGTATCTGTAATTTCAGCAACAATTCGTCAATCTGAACTGCTATAATGCAGTCCTAATAGTATAGTATAGTATAGTATTTACTATTGTCCATGATCATACCAGTTTAGGTTTTTCCATCAATGTTTGCTGCAAACTTTTATCTTCCGGTGTAGTAATAAATGATCGAGGGAGTATGACTGTTAATGGAAGTGGAGTGGGACTGGAATTTAGATATTAGTCATTCTGGCATTCCATATCCATCCTGAACTGTAGAGTTGGACTCATTGTGCTCCCAACACTAAAATGGCCTTTGTGGGTGTGCTCTATTATGCTCTTGAAGATTAACCAAATACCCCAACATAATCTCACACTCGTAAGCCACAGAGGCATTTCTCCAATTTCTGATTGCTTTGCGGACCTTAGTAATGTAAATGCCATCTGTTCTATATCAAATTTTTTAGGGTTAAGTATAATGCTGGAGATATGTAAACTAGGCCCTCATTGTCCATGACTTCTCTAATAAAAGCCCAATAACTATTTAACAGTAAGGTGCCGTTTGCTGCCTTCTAGGACAAAATCCACTTAACTAGTTGAAATCATAGCCTATTGCAATAGACGGAAGGTTTGTCCTCCAGAAATGTAATGACAGAACTTATAACTCTACTCAAACAACAAAGGTTTCTGGGCAAACTAGTAACAATCTCTGCCGCTGTTGCATTTTTTTTTTTTTTTCAAAGCGATCTACAGGTTGGATATTTACACAAGTGAATACATTTTTGATTACCTAATTGGTGCGAAATGTTCATTACATAGCTCTGTTATAGTATGTAGTGCTACTCTACAGAGCCTCTGCATTGACACATTTGATTTGGTTTCTTTCACAGGCTGCCTGTGTGCACTTAAAAAAGCCAGACTCTTGGCTATAGTGGCAGTTTCCCCTTGGGGGAAATTATCCTGTCAAAGAAAATCTGATCCCCCGTATTCATGTGCTGCCATGTGCTTTGTGCCCTCCAAACATTAAAATGTAAATCTGTACAATGAGGCAAGGACATACATTTAATATCAATGTCAGTGAGACAACATCTCAAAGATGACGGTAATTAGGAGGTCCGTGGCATTCGTACTTTAGTTATTTAAAAAGAAATTTGAATAATTTCATGTGTCAGACAAAAGCTTATTTGCACCAAAGCCTTTTAGATAAGTTACATCCTTGGCAGATTGTTCTGTTATTTTTATTCAAAAAACTGCAAGTCGCTCCAAGCTATTTTGACCACTTAGATGAGCATTTTGAAAATCTCTCTATGGGTTCCTGACCTGCTGCAGTATTAGCTGTTTTCAGAGTTCACAATAAAAATAAAAGAAAGAAACCAAAAAAAAAAAAACATTTTCCCTTTTTACAATCCACTTGTCCCGCAGGGAGTCAGTTTTAATGATTTTCTTTGTAGGTGTTGTGCTGCGTTATCTCTCTTGATCTCTTCTACCCTACTGAGGCATGATGGTTTCCACCATTACAGTCTCATACTGTGTAGTAAAGTAGTGTTCGCATCCACAAAAGTTTAAAAACTAGACATGAAATAGGTTGCACTGACTTTCTCTGACCTCTTTATAAAGTGTTACAGTGGCTCTAGCAGTTTCTAAATGATTTAGAAATACATCTGTAAAATTAATTAATTTCTTTTAAAGAGTATGAGTAGAGCTGAAATAATGAAACAATTAATGGATTAGCTCTTGCCAGAAAATTGGCTAGTGCCAATAAAAATAAAAATGACTGTGATACAATGTTAGTAATACTCTAGAACAAGCAAGTATATGATATGTGAGTGATGCTGTGTGAGACTAAGGAAAAAGATATGCTTCACTTTAAAGGAGCTGGGAACAGAAGGTTTTCTCTGGAGGCTTTACTTTCCTTGATGCAAATAAATTGTTCTGTTTGTTCTGCATGGCCACGCAGTTACAATGTCTCACCAGAAGGGGGCACCCTCAGCTCGTTAAACAATTTCATCTCCTTTTGGTTTCATCTATTAGGGCTGACTGCTTCACCTGCTGAGTATTGCATTGTTTCCTAAAATTTTAGACCTATTGATGGACTAAATACCTCTAGTGTGCAATATGTATTTTTTGGAGGTGTGGACTGGGGCTGGTGCATGTTTGATAATGTCATTTGTTCACATATGGGAAGCACAGCTCAGTTTGGCAGTTCACTTGCACACCTTACCCAATGTTTCTGACTTAAACTGTGGTCTAATTACGTTTCCAAGGGTCATATATGTACTTGTGTAATAGAACAACCACATCATAGATAGAGATTATCCTTGGTTTCAGGCTCTTTCAATAGTATTATCTTTTAACCCAACAGCCAACAAACAAGGATATTGCTCCTTTTTGTTATAATGTTCCAGTAGACAAGCGTGTTAGGATATACACCCAGTTAGACCTGCATAAATATTCAACACTGATTACAATAAGGAGGCTTTGATTGGTTTATCTAATGAATGATTCCATTGTGGAAATAATTGGCCCTCATCTCAGTCTCCTCACCCCACTGTCTTTCTCTCCCCATGTCTCTCAGGATTTTCCATGAACCTCCTGTTGTTTATTCAGTCTTTTGTTTTATTTGAGTCCTGTGTTGTTGAGTACCTTTTTTTTTGTCCTGTGCTTGATTTTCCACATTCAATCAGCACTCCAGACGAAAATCCACTTTGATTCTTTGATAAGGTTCGTTAAATGTCCCGCACTTGGGATGCAAATAGATCTCTAATTTCCACAACGAGATGAGAACTTCATTAATTTGCGGAGGGGGATGAAGGGTGGTTTGTTTGTTCGTCATCCATCACAGTGAAATTTGATCAAAGCCTTACAGTGGCTGATGTTGGGTTTCACACATAGGGCACAGCCATGTTTAGTTAGTTTTTTTTTTTTTTTTTTTTTTTGCCTGCACAGCATCAGGGAGTAGAGATGATAATTTAACCTCGGGTAGCCTCTTAAGGAGTGATTCTCATAAAAATAAAAGTCTTGCACGTCACTGAAGGTAGAAGACTGTGGCAGACATAGGGAAACGTGAGACAGTTACACAAGCTAGGTGAGTTGCTCTAACCATACCAGAGTGGCTCCGGGGGGGGGGAGACATCTCTCTTTCTTTTTCCCCCCGCATTCCTCTGTCTTCTTTCTGCTCTTAACTTTCACTACCAGTGAGTCATCCACTTCAACCCGCCACCCTCCCCCCATCCTACTCCTCTCCTGTTTCCACTTTCCCTCTCATTTGAGCTGATTTCCCACCCACCCTTTGATGGTGTGGAGCGTGATCTCCTCCCTCTACCCCTCCTTTTCAATGTCATGCACTCACCCACGCGTTTTCCCCCAGAGCTCCTGCTCGCTCCTTCACCTGGTTCAAACGCCGAAACAGTGCAACACACACATACACACACACACTTCCCTGTGCATCGCTGGTGCACGAAGCACATTCAAAGATGTTAATGATTTAGTTCCATCCTCCTAACTGACCTGTATAAATTTTATATATAGTGTAAAAGGGATCCTGCTTGTGTAATTGAATGAAATTAGGTTTTGTTTTGCTGCAAACATTAAAATTACTCAGAGCAGCGATGCCTCCTGTAACTGTCACTCAGCAAGTCACACTCTCACCCACAGGAGCAGATTTAGTTTCATGGGTGGCATACTTTGCTAGCCTGCTGCGCGTGTGTGTGTGTGTGCGTGTGTGTGTGTGTGGGGCGCTAGGCAGGTGTGTAACAAGGCTTTCATAATCAATATCATCTGTCTCATGAATTCCATGTGAGATGATGTGTGTAGGTCTCTACCAGGGAGCTCTACATGTTTATTTATTGAATAGGTATTGGTTTATTCAAGGTAATATATAGGGGCAGTAGATACAGTAGATCAGCCTTAACCCATAATTCCACATCCATCATGATTCACCCTGTGGTGTTTTTTTTAGCACCATTATGCCTTAATATGATGTTATACTTGGTATGAACTTAAATAAAACATATTTAAAGTTAGAGCACAAGGTAAAGCCATATAGAATGAGGTGTTTTCCTTCTATGTAATGTAACTGCATATAATGTAATATTTAGCCATATTTAGGGTTTTGGCCATACAATCTCAACGACTGCTGGATGGGCTGTTGTGAAATCTGGTACACACATTCATCTTTCCCTAAACATGAATCCTAATGATTCATTTAGCTCAAAGCTCCGCTGTGGCTAATTGCAGCTGCTGGTGTGGCTGTAGACTGAATAATGGGCAATAAATTGATAAATTCATCCGCATCATCCCTCACTGGCTCACTTTTGGTCATTTGTTTCCTTCTTTCCTTATGCCTGCTATCCTCCATGATAGCTGTTCAGTAAAGCAAGCTGCAGTGTCCTCCCAAACCCCAAGGTTAATGTTTTCATTCCTACTTTTTCTCCTGTTTTAGTCTCCTTGCCCCTGGTTCACCAACTTATTTATTTTTGTCCCTTTCCCACTTTGTGTTTTACACTTGCTTTAGCATTTAAAATCATTTACACCTCTTGTTCTTCTAATCCTTTCTCCCTGCCTCAATGTTCTTTCTCCTGGCCTCTTTCCTCCCTTTTTCTGCTGTATCCTATATCTCTTCGTCTGTGTTTTGATGGTGTTTTCTTGATGTTTTATTAGAGATTTTGTTTGTTGTTTTTGTTATTTCTTGGGGAATGATGAAATTCTTGGAGCATTTCTGTTTGTGTCTCAGTGTATCTGGAACTTTCTGAAGTGCTTACTTCAAGGACATCTTTTAATCCTCTATTTTTCGTGTCCCTTGTTCTGCCTTGTTTTGTTATAGGAGGAGCTGCGGGAGCTGAGGGAGCAGCCCATTGACCCCCTGGCGGAGCAGGAGATCATCGACAGCATTGAGGAGATCTACTTCTCTAATGACTCCTTCGACATGGTGCAGCATGAACTGGAGGTAAGATACCCTCTATATGAATGAACAAATGTTACCGACTGACTGAGCACCACTCTCTTGTAAAATAATAACAGACTCATTTCCCACACCCCCTAAAAATAATAACATCAAACCCACCACATTTCAGTAATTCTGATAACAGCAGTGCTGCATTTCTAATATGAATAATTATGGTTTCCTGTGCTCTGAACCCTGTCTGACTGACAGAGTTAAAGCGCTTTCTCACCTGAGCTGCTGTTTCTTACTCTTCTGCTGAGCCGCATGCATCCCATTGACGCCCAGATTGATGGATTGCATCTGTTCAACAGAAGAAGGGTGTGAAATCTCATTAGATTTATCTTACTATTGCTACACCATCTGAAATGAGACTCTCAGTCAAGGGGAAAGTAATTACCTATCGTCCTTTGGGCTATGGATTTGTAATATCTTCTTTCCCTAGCAAAGTATATTTGTTGTTTACTAAATAATGTCCTCTACCTTCTTGACTAATCTGACTTATGATCTGGCAATGTGTATTTACTTATTTTTTGAATGGATTAAGAATACTGAATTTTCAGTCATATCACTGAAACCAGCTTAAGGTCTTTAAAATGTCTAGTGAGATAACTTTGAAAAATTGAGATGCTCAGGAGTGGAGATTAACTCTCATAAGATAAATTAAATCCCTGTTATGACCCTGAGCGCCAGAACTTTGCTACTACTGTAGTTCTACTAGAGAATATTTCTCTATTTAGCCGGGACTTCTACCACAATAAATGCTCGACCTATTGCAAGCAGCGCACTGCTGTAAAGGGGTAATGGTGTGGCACAGATTGTGTTTGGGAATGTGCATGCCAAAGTCACAGGGTGCTTTTACCTATTTAGGAGGCTATACTGTAAACAAACAATAAGGTTTGTCTCTGGGTGTGATTACAGAAGCTCCCACCTGAGCTGAACCTGAAGGAGCTGGAGGAGTACAGAGATAAGCTGAAGAGACAACAGGCAGCAGTATGTAGCTCTCCCGCACACACATACACACACACGCATATTGTGTTTGAAATAAAACTTCATTTTATTTGTTGTTTTTGATGAGAATGTGTGTTTCTCTGTAAGTATGAACATCCATCCATCCATCCATCCATCCATCCATCCATCCATCCATCCATCCATCCATCTATCCATCCATCCATCTATCCATCTATTAGAGCTCGACTGATATGGCTTTTCTCTGACTGATGCCGATATTTGGAAATCACGGCAGCCAATGTCCGATATACGATGCCGATTCTTTTGGCCAATTTGTTTGGTCGATTTTAATTTCCCCCCTTCATCTCTTTCCTGTGTGTGTTGGACGCACAGACACATTTATTGAAGAAAGTTATCCTGCGTGTTTTAGCAAGAATATTCATCTGAATTGCACGCGTTTCTACTTTCAGATTTGTTGCACACATGTTAAGCACGGTCAGCATCAATTATAATACGATACAATGTAACTACGCTGCCATCATTAGCTGAAGCCATGTGTGTAAAATGTGAACAGGGCACGCCTACAGTGTGTGCGTTGCTCCGTCCCTCATGCAGAGGGAGAGAAACTCACCGGTACAGAAACAGAATGAATAATATATGAGTTTATCCATCCAACGCATGCTACTATAACAATTTAGCTGCTGGGCTTGTTAGCATGTTTTGGTACCCGTGCCTACAGCCTAAACTACATCTTGCTAACAATACAGACCCAAAAAGTTACCGTACTCGCAATCGCTCTCTAAAAGTAGCTTATTTAACCAATTAAATGTATAAGGCTAAATTAAAAACGAAAGATAAGTACTTTCTTACCGTTTTTGGACACTTCTTCAGCCCACTGAACACCGGTGGTGACAGCCTGCTTGTCACAAGAGGGGTCCTCATTTGTTCCACAACAACGCTTAGCTGGTCGCAGATGTGCCTGCCTATAAATCGGCCTAATGTGCAGCGAAATGAAAGCTGCTTAAACACTAAGATGCTTAGATTGCACACATTCATTAAGCGACTCTGGTATATCTAAAAAATAGTACCATAAAAGCATTTTTCACTTATATAAAAGCTAAGTTACTCCATTATACTCCACTATGTTACTCCATTATATTATAGCAATGTATCACAGGCTCATACAGTTTGCTAGGCAAACTACAAATCCCGTATACCTGCCTGATAACTTGTGTCCCAACTCAGTCAATAATAGAGCTGATTTTTTTTTGTGTTGATAGTGGTTGTTCTTTATGCCTGAACCCTGACAGCAGAGTCTTTGGATAGCAGTGACTGTGTTTTCCTCCAGGGCCCACAACAAGACCACTTTCATAGTGGCCGTCACTCTGAGACCAGTCAGGTATCTGTGGTTTCAGGCTGGAGAGCCGGCCTGTCAACAAATTGTATTTATAGAAACACGTGGGAGGAAAACTGCTCTTTTCCCCTTTGCTAGCCACAGTCCAGTGCAGACTTTTCCCACATAACCCTCGTTCCTGACAAGCTTCTGTACTTTCACACACCTGTTTTTCTCCAACACTCCCTTTTTTTTTTTTTGTTCTTTGCCACATCTATTCCCTCCACGCCACCTCTTATCCTCTTATATTTTTTGTACATGCTTCTCTACCCACTCGTCCTTTCTTTTGACATTTTTGGCAGTTGCATACAGAGCTGTCTGTTTAGCTGAGAGGATGCTTCAGACTTTGTGGCCTATGGCAGGGTAGGACCTAAAAGTTGGTAAAGCCTAAGAGTACACAAACATACTCTCGCACATATCCAATCCCAGCCTGTCAACCTCTCTCTCTCTCTCTGTTGCTGCGAGCCTGCAGTCACCTCGTGGGAATAGCCATGGTAATTGGTCCAGTGTGCTGTCAAGCAGAAAATCCGCAGCTACGTTTCTCAGCCAACTTATCAATGCAAACCTGCAAACCTGAACCTACATTGAGCAAATCCTCTACCTGTTTGTCTAGCTAAATGTCTAGAGGCGTTGCAAGTATACCTCCTTTGATTTTCTTAGACTTATTTAAGTTCAATTTTCTACTATATTGTTATTTCTGCCAATTTCAAAACTTGTACAGTGTAAACTCCAGTTCACTGTAGTAACAATATTACAGGTAATATTCCACAGGTCTGTTACTGCAGAGTTGAGAAAGAATCAACAGTAAAATGGGAAATCAACAAATAAAAATCATAAAATTTTTAAAATCTGGAAAAAAAAAAAAGAAGAAGATAAAGTGTGATTGCTTTTATGCTTTGATTTGGTTTAATATGAGGACTTCATAGGCTTTATATCCTTTGTATCTTGTATCATGCAAATGAGATACAGGAGTAAGTTTGAAATAAACAGCTAAAATGGACTGCTGAATTAAATTTTGTTAGAAGGAATTTGTAAATCTATTGACAATAATTCCTTCACACGTATTTTTATTTAGTTGTGTGATTGTATAAATTTTTTAGTTTGCTAAAGTAGTGCAGATCTCCTGATGCCACTGATGGAAAGTCCATACTTACACATTTGAGCCTACAGAGGCACATAATGAACAGTGAGTGAGACAGATCATAGCCCTTTAAAGAAATGATAATAGTGCTTTCATATTCTCTCCACGGGGCTGTCATGTGATGCCTTTCCTGCTGGCAGATGAGGTAGAGAGTCTCCACGCACTTTATCTGTGACGCTGTTTGTTAAAGCTGTAAAGCAGCTTGATGTAGTTGTGTATGCATCTGCATGTGTACTAGCAGGGACGTGAGTACAAGATCATTGTGAGAAAGATGCAGCACAGTACCATATGTGCTTTGTGTAGCTGTGCCTCTGCTTACCATTCTTTCTTCAATTCTGATGGGAGGAGGTATGCGAGAACTGGTGTGTTGACATGTTTTGACATTAAATATGCTATCTGCTTCCCTTTTCTGCTATAGTGTAGAACAGACTTTGTGCGGTACTGGAAAAGAGAAACACTGCCCTGTTTTTCTGCCACAGTGTTCAAGCTTTATTGGAATCTCTGACACATGCTGGATAAGTGGCTCGTCTCATGGCTAATTCCTTTTTTGTGCTGCAGGACTTCGGCCCATGTGAAAAATGCTTGGTTGTGTGGTGTCACCATAATTCCCATTTACACACACAAATGCTTTAAAGTTATTAGTTAGTGTGGAGAGTTTGTATCACATTTCTGAGACTGTTTATTAACTGTATTTATTGTATGATGCAAAATCTGAACTACTATTATTGTTAAATAAGGTTAAATAAGGTATGAGGACCATAAAACACTGACATATACAGTGTTTAATCATTTAAGAACAGTTTAGGAGCAGTATCACAGAAATTAGCATTATGGTTCCCATCCACCTGAAAGTGACTTTCTTTGCATGAAATGTAGATATAGAGGCGATGCTAATTACATGGATGAACATATTCAAATTTTAATGAAACTTGAAAACTAGTGATGCCTGTGCCTCCTGCAGCAGTAATGAATTCTCTCCCTCTGATCAGCTTTTTTTAAAAGTTCGTAATGCTTATGCAACCTTTGCCTAAACTCTTCCTGATTGCAAAATTCCTCCCTGTGTTTAAATCTGCAATTCTGATCTGCTGTGAAGGTTTAAGGTAGAGAAAATGAAGCACCGCAGAGTGTACATTATTGCACACACACACACACACACACACACACACACACACACACACACACACACACGCACCTTAAAAGTATGGGCATAGTGATATTTTGGGAAGTAGGAAAATACTTCAAAACTCCTACGTAAGACACACTGAACCTTTTAAATACATTTTCTAAATGGGAATTACTTTTGGCAATAGATTTTTTTTTATTTATTTATTTTTTATTCAGCACAAAGAAATTAAGTAGCATGCATTAGTGCACAGCTATGGACCATATTATTCTATGTTACCGAACATTTCCTCTGCATTAGTTCTTATCTCTTTTAATCAGAAACGCTAGCCTCCATCATTACTTAGCTGCTTTTCACTGCTACAGAACCTAATTAGTGTGCTTTAATTACCAAACATCTCATAAACACAAGAAGTTAAAAAAATGATCCTACAAAGCACGTTTGTTGTTACCATAACATATGGATCTAAACTGTACAGTCTGTACAGTAATGAGCGAGTACATTATTCAGTCAGTTCTTGCCTTCACTAGCTTTTCTTTCTAATAGATAGTAGGTGTGTGACCTGCAGCCTGGGATTTGCATAAAGCATCTATCTTCTCCTGTTACCTCCCTCATTTTTTCACATTTTTCCCCATCATGAAACACATTAGTGTCTACACAGGAATACTGTCAATTGCCAGTCATTAGTTTTGGAAATTGTATTTGCCATCTGCTAAATATTATATGTGCTGTGCTTGTGTTGCAACCAGGTTACAGCACAATTAACCTTCATGCGTGTACGTATGGGGAAGCTGAGAATTCAATACTTTGGCCTTTTGGATTGTAGTACGAGGGTTTAGTTAGTTTCAATATGTTTTCAGACTCCCCTGCTCCATAGGTGTAGTGTTTTGTGTTAAATTCAGTGGATTACCAATAGGTGGTGTCATGGCTTTACCGGATGAATGATTGTGCGTCTTTGACTTTTATTTAATACGATTTGAGATAACATCCTGTTTGGTCCTAATGCAATTACT
Organism: Mastacembelus armatus; assembly: GCF_900324485.2. Classification (NCBI taxonomy): domain Eukaryota; kingdom Metazoa; phylum Chordata; class Actinopteri; order Synbranchiformes; family Mastacembelidae; genus Mastacembelus; species Mastacembelus armatus. Next base: position 10,117,023 of record NC_046643.1, on the reverse strand, counting down.
TACACAGTTACTGATTTAGTTTTTTTTTTTGTCTGTTATCATGTTCTTCATACATTTGAGTGTTTAAAAGACAGAGTCATTTAATCCCTATGGAATGAACAGTTTCAGTTGAGCTGCATTCATCATCTGCTCAGGTCTCCAGTTGGTCTAGCATGCATACTAAACACATGCCAAAATGTCAACACCACCCCTAGACTCTGCATGCTAACAGATATGAACACCCCCTTGCTACGTGCTGTAAAACCCCACTTGGTGCCTGTGCTGGTGTATGTAGTTACACGCTAATAGAAATGGAAAGGCGATGCCTCAGTGTGTGTCGGAGAAAGATGGTTGGGTCTTCTGGATGAGTGTTTGTCCTTTGCCATTAAAATGAACAGCACATTAAATTTCATGTATTTGTACTGCAGTTTGAAGCGTTAGAGTCTGAGGTTTTATTCTTGACTTCGTCATTGAAAATGAGAGTAATTGATACAGCCCATGAGTTCCAGAAATTAGCCCTTACTGAATAAATTATATAATAGGATGTCATTTTTAATAAACAAGCCTTTCTGTGACAGTGGGGATCCTGTCTTAAAGGAGCGCTCCACAATTAATGTAACTCAATTTAACACATTAAAAATCTGTTCATTTCCCCTAATTAAGTGTTATTAATACTAAACCTGTGGAAATTGTTGTGTAATATCCTTCATGTCTTTTGTTGGCTCTGGAGGAGCTTTGTGAAAACAAGCCTGATATCATATTGATGTCATTGGGGTTCATTCAACTTGGATTTTTGACACTACAAATTTACGATATTAACGGGCAGGGGTCACACTGATCCAAAGACCATGGTTAATGCTGTGCTTGATGTCATAACCAGGGCCCTTAAAATAATTAAAGTTTTTCCTGAGCTGTGATTGAAATTGGTAAAAAGGAGAAGGGAAAACATTAGAATACACAATGGGAACTGAGCCACTGAATGAAGACACTGAATGAAATGAAACTGAGAAAGTGACATGGTCTCTTCCAAGACTTTTCGCGATACTTCTCCTCAGACACAGACATCAGTGATTGTTATTCTAGCTCCATCCTCTAAAGCAAGATTAATCTGCCCAAAATGTTTTTGTGAGCTGATGTTTGGCAGGAACATCAGAATGTTTTTTCACTCTTTTTTTTTTTTTTTTTTTTTTTAATAGTCTATTTCTCATCTTAACTTGCTCCCTCTCCCTCTCTCTCTGTATAGGTTTCTAAAAAGGTTGCAGATCTTATTTTGGAGAAACAGCCTTCTTATGTCAAGGTAAGCTTCCAGTGTCGACTCACAACCAAAAGAATAAAATGTCTTTTCTTGGAACAGTGTAAAAATGTATTTCAGCTGTTGAAATTCATCCCAAATGGCATCTTTTATCACATTTTGGCATGTTATGATTAGACATCAGGCTACTTTGATGCTATCAGGGTGTACCTGGATGTGTACCTGTGTCGGCTGCTGACCGCCAACCAGATAAAGTAGAATTTCTGTAACCATGGTAATAGGAAATTTGACTCCATGGATAAGGAAAGGGGGCAGTAGTCTATTTTTTATTCAGAACAGATCCAGGTTGTGAATTAAAACTAACTTAATGAAATCCCTTCTTTTATCGCTTAGTGATGTTGCAATGAACTGCAATGTACCAGTGTGTGTGACGATATCTTTTTATCAAGTAAGCTTTCTATTTCTGGTCAAACCCAATAGACACTAGAGATAAAAGGAGACTGTCTTTGAGTTGTGATGAGCCATTCTTTCAACTGATCTTATTCATCCGATTCAGAGTAGTGATCTAATCGGATCTAATTCATCTCATCCTGTTTAGAAAGGCACCTTCCAGCAAGAGCAACATTCTCTTCAGATCTTAAAATCATTATCTAAGAGTAGTTTGCTGAACATACTGGGTCTTAAAAAGAAAGGGAAATGACTTTGTTACCAATTTGGAAATTGAATATATAGAGTAAATTAAACTCTATAAAGAAGCTGGTGCAGCAGCTGGAGCCAGCATCAATATCTCCCCAGGTTAAATAACAAGGTAAACATGTCTCTGCATATTGTATGTGATTTGTGGCTGCGTCAATGGGGTTTCAAAATAAAAGCTTTTGGCAGGAGATCAGAGATCTGTTCATGCCAATATGTGTGTGTGTGTGTGTGTGTGTGTATATGTTTGATTGAAAGAGTTGGATTTTTGATTTATTTGATTAAAGATTAACCTTCCCTGGTCCCATCAGATGTATCACTATTGAAGTTTGTTAGTGTATCAAATTTGTGTTTACTCAGTGAAACTTTGGCCTTGGCAAAGACACTGACAGCTTCAACAAATTTTGTATATAGTGAAATTGCTGTGAAATTGTAGCCATTGTGGAGCCATCTGAAGGTCAGACTATGAATAGTAAAGTGATCATTATTTCTATGACACACCCTGTGACTCTGCAGAGTTAAAATGAGACCAGGGCTTATTAGTATACGTTACCAAGGATTTCAGGGGCATTTCCATTGACCCATCTCAGCTCCTATTCAGCCAGTCTACAAATGCCCTGTGGAGTTCAGCACTTCGCTTTCTACATCCACTGCATTAATGTCCGTCTTTTACGTCACTCAAAAAGAGTCTTAAAGAACCCAAGACAAATGACCTACTTGATTGTCTCTTGATTGTTCGTGACTTATAGATTTATTTAGTATATCATATAAAGCAAATATGCTTTATCTTGCACTTAAGTGAGGCTATACATCTTTGAAGTGCCTCTTGCAGTTGTTTTTTTTTTTGCTAGTCTGTCTCCTTGTCATCTTCTTAGCTCCTCAGTGTGATATTTTTATCGAACACGGACAGAGACACGTACCGCTACAATGCCACAGGGCACAATCCTACTTCTCTTCGGTGCTCAGTGGAGACATAAATTGCACAGACACAAACACTCATACCTCAGCGCTTGAAATGACAGTCTGCTAAGTGTCTGATATGATTCATAGCTGTGTGTTAACCTGTCTTCTTCACTGTTGCTGCCCTCTTGGGACACTTGGCCTTTTTGTAGCAGTGTATATTTTTCAGGTGCCCACATTTTTTTCTAGTTGTTCTCTAGTTTTCATTTGAGTTTTTAAGTTGGTAGATGTAACTTTACTTTACATCAGTTTGAGGTGTGCTGCAGTTAAACTGCTGGGTCAGTTGAACAAGTAGTAGAGCAATTTAAAATAACGGGCTTCTCTTATCTCCACAGTCAAAAAGAGACAGTTTAGAATTGAGTTGCCAAACGGCGTGGTTCTTAGAAAGGAGACGGTTCCTTGTCAGAGTTGAAGTTGTAATGAATATGCACCAAGTAGCCCTAACGCAGTGATGGAAAAGAAAACATTTGGGCTGTTAATTCAATTATTTTGGTCTGGTAACATTTATTCATCACAGTTACTGTTGGTGCCTTTGTTTGTGTTGCTTAGTTGCCTCCTTTGAAACAGACTGGTATTTTGTCCAGCTTTGATGGTCGTACCTACCAATTACATGGGGGGTCTTGAGGCTGTTTCACTGGAGAGGCTGGAAATTGACAGGAAACGGATGTGGCAAGGTTATGTGTGGACATGCATGCTCACATAGCCTTTATGTTATTTCATGTGAATGTGGAGAGTTAAACCTACGAAGTGACACGTGCCAAATGGCATCATCATTAGAATATGTCAGCTACAGCAGATATCATGGAGCCAGTGCAGGAAGGACCTTTTATGAATACATAAATGAAGAAGCTTGGAAACAGAATCTTTCTTGTGACCTAACATCTCTTTCTCCTCGACCTCCACACTGGCTGTGTTTGTGGACAACGGAGTAGCAGGGTTGTATAGTTAAAAAGTCTTGCCTTTCCTTTATGTCTGCAGTACTTGGAGATATTCAGTCTCTCTTTATTCTTACTGCATGGTCTTTTAGGTGTATTACAGTCATGCAAAACAGTTTAACCTCTTTCATCCAATAAAACCTATGGGCAGAGTCCACACCTGTGCACAGTTAAGCTGATTGAACCCTGTGTTATCCAGGTTAACTGTAGTTTACCGATAAGGTGGATGTCTCAGAGCTGTGGTGTAACAACAAATTGAAGCCTCAGGCAACATACTGAGCACTCGGTATGTTGAGCACATGTGGCTGTGTGAATTCTGTTTGAACCTGCAGGTGTTTATATTCAAGCTATTTTTGTCTTTTCCTGCGTGGATTTGTGCATTTAACTGAATGCATGAGTGTTTCTGAATTGCGTCATGGACTGAGTGTTCATCCAGAGCCTGTGAGCAGTATTGTGTGTGTGTGTGTGTGTGTGTGTGTGTGTGTGTGTGTGAGATTAGGTGTCATAAGAACAGATAGAACGTGTAAGCAAGATTTTGTAGGTTCCTCTGGTAAAGTGACAAATGAAGTTCTGGTGGACACAGAAGAGAAATGAATCCTTCTTTGACCAGGTTTGTTCTGAAGTTGACCTCTTGTCTTTACTGACTACTGTTGACGTAAAAAGCAGCCTGTACTACTAACTGATTCAATCATTTTGCAACTTTGACTTTTCATGGCTTCATAGATATTAGTGAAGTCATGACTAGACATACTAGAAGTTGACAGTTGCCAGCGCCGTGGGAACTAAAGATGTAGCTGCAGTATATGAATCAGTCCGCTGGATTTAGTCTTTAAATTATTCCTCAGCTGGGCCTGGTGAGTCAGCCAGTCCCAGCCAGTTTCTATCTGCTGCGAGTGCAAGGGCATTTTCTGAGGACACATTTAATCCCTTCATGTATTAATAAACTGTTCATATCATCTTATTCAACAAATATCACAGGTCTGGGTCTACATCATAGGTATAGACAGTTGTGCACAGAGTAGTATTTGAGTTGCAAAGTGATCAGTGTAAATGTTATAGCAAGGTTCTTTTAGTATGTTAAAAAATATATGTCGGAGATGTTCATAATAGAAGTTGTAATAGTACCTGGCACTACAGTAAACATCAACTTTTAGACATAGCCAGCATGCTGACCTTCCTTTTGATTTTTATGCTAAGATTGGGTAAACACCAACTAGTGGTAGCATCTTATTTATGATTTGACCGTTCTTCTCATCTGACTACCTGCCAGAAAGTGAATACTTACATATTCATCAACGTGTGAAATTATTCCTTTGATAAATTCATAATAATAATTAATAAAGTTAATGACAACTTTGAATCATCAACCTTCGGAATCCTTAGCTTTGAGTCATTAACATTACCATAACCTTGAAAGTGGTCTCTGAATCAGTGCCATGAAATTGTAATGTTGTCTAACAGTTCCAGTTCTCTGTCTAACTTGAGCAAAATAGCATCAGTCGCATGGTGCTTGTCCCCTTTAGATAAAACCCTGACTATTGAGTCAGCCCTGGGAAGGGTTTTGGCAACATTCAAGATCATGAGTGCAGATTGTTTTGAATGGGATCATTGATGCTCTAACCACAACTGAAGTGCCACTTTGATGATGCTGTTGTTTTTTTTATTACCGTTGGAAATTAATTTCTCCAGACCATAATCTGTTGATTAAAGGTTGTTTTATGTTATGAAGATGTTTTCTGAACATTGGGCCTTTTTGTGGGAGGTTAATGAACACATTTAAAAAATAAGGCAAAAAAACAAGCATCTTTATCCTCAGGCATGACATCTGGCAGAAAATAAAAACCGTGAGAGTATCTTGGGCCTACTGTAGACTTGTCAAAGTGTAAACTGCTCTTTGTTCCCATCTACTTTGAAACATGCAATTGTCCACCCTTTGTTGGAAAAAAGAAAAAAAACTCTAGATCTCATGGTACTAGATAATTTTAGCAGCTCTAACCTGCTGCTGATTCTGGAGCTTGCTCTATTTTAAGTCTTCTCGATTTAAGCTCTGCATTTGACACCTTAGACCATGATATACTGTTGGAGTGATTAGAAAATTGTGAGGCATTCAGAAATACTGCCTTAAAATGGTTTAATTCATAGTTTAATTACAAGTCTTTCTCTGTAACAATGGGTTTTTTTTTCTTTGCTTGGTAAATATCATTTTAAGACAAATGTCTCACTGACAGCTCCATAAATGAACCAATTAAAAATATATTTGTCTCCTGCAATGTATAGAAAATAGTTTCTAGTTCACATATGTTTAAAATTAACCAGTATAATGCAGTGTACTTTCTCTTATTTTACTGTAAGTCTTGTTTTGTTCTTTTTTTTCACAGGAACTGGAGAGAGTGACAGCATTACAGACCAACCTGCAGCTGGCAGCAGTCATTTGCACTAATGCAAGGAGGTAAAAGCATTCTGTCATGTATTATCTTTCCATTACATTCACATCTGCAAGATATACGAAAGTGTGTTTCATATATAGTGATCACCATAATTGTCTTTGGTCTGTTAATGTGTTGTAAGACAATGAATCATATCCTAGTTTTAAAAGTTTGGTTGGTATTAGTTTAAGTATGTTGCAGTGTAGTCAGTTTTATGCCGTATTCTCCCTGTTCTGTGACTTTTTGTGTGAAGGCAACTGAGTGTTGCAAAGGAGGGATTCACAGAGGCCAGCCTGGGTCTATTGGCCAATCAGAGAAGACGCCAGCTGCTCACAGGCCTCCTCAAGTCTCTGAGGACCATCAAGACACTGGTGAAATTTATAGACAGAGTTTACATACAACATATTTTGTAGTAGTAGTCTAGAAGCTATCCTTTGAAAAGATTGAGTAAAACTAGGTTACTTGTGGTAATTAACATGCTTTTTTTGTACTAACATTTAACAGATATTTTTGTGATGCTATGATTGATTAATGTATACATAATTTATGTATAGTGTAGTCTTGGAGAATGTTTTGAATTTCAGTATTTTTGGATACTCTTGGGAATCTGACCTACCTACTGCAAAACTCATTTTCACTGTGAGCTGTTTCTGCCTAAAATACATGCTATGTGTCATGTCACTGGTGTGAAATCAATCAATGTAGTCTGTGGTAACCATAGCAACTGTTTCTTCATACATGATTTGAAATTAAGATTAAAGTTAATCAAATATACTGTTTTAATCATTCGCTCATTTGTTTGGATCATTTGCTCTGACTATAATCGTTAAAGATTTTACCAACACAGTCACAGCAAAGCTTGGAATCTGTCTTGTACTAGTTATCACTTACTACTGTGGCCTCTTCTCATTCTTCCCTTAACAGCAAAGAACAGATGTTAGACTCAGCGAGATGCTTGAGGTATTGTAATCTCTCACTCACGCACACACACACACGCACACACACACACGCACGCACGCACGCACGCACGCACGCACGCACGCACGCACACACACACACACACACACACACACACACATTATATGTTTATAATTGACTTTAAATGGTTAAACATCAGTAGGGATTTTGCAGTGAAAGCCAAACCCACACAAACATTAGATACTCCTAAATGAGTGAACCCTAGTAAAATGTGTTTTTTTTTTTTTTATCACTTCTCTGCTTCTGTAGGAGGAAGACTATCCAGGTGCAATCCAGCTCTGTCTGGAATGTCAAAAGGCTGCCAGCACCTTCAAACACTACAGCTGCATCAGGTACACTGTCAAGAGTTACTGCTATTTAGTTGTATCCAAATAGAACTTGGCATAGACTTTATTCATCATTCATCTTGCCATGGATGGATGACAGTATTTCTGATCTGTATAGATTAAAATATGACATAAATATGATCACTTCTGAATAGTGCTAGTCCGGAATCATCTGCTGGTGTCTTTAGAATATATTTAAATGCAGCTGTCAGCTTTATATTTTCCTATTTCTCCAAATCTTCTTCTCATAATCTTCTTCTGTGAAATCGTTTAATTCTAAAATAGTTGTTGGATTCAAAAGTGTCGAGTTTCAAGCTACTAGAAAAAGAGACACAGGCAGGCACCTGGCTAGTAATGCCATACAGAGAGAAAAATACACCAGCTCAGAGATGGACGTACACAGTTATGTTTGTGCCCCCACATCACTGTCAAAAGTATATTGAAGGTGATTGTGTATGAGCATCTGTATGTAGGGTTCCCGAGGGGAAGATGTTGAATATTAGAAAAGCAATCATCTCTGTCTCATTGATTTTCTCTGTAATTGTGCTCATTTTGTGGCAGTAGGTGGGTGGCTCAGTGTCCCTTTTTATATGTATTGATTAAGGATTGACCAGCGATGCATGTCATTGCTGGCTTCCTTACTCCTCCTGTGACACCATGCACAGACATTGACAGAATATTGTATGAACTTCCTCACCTGTTCCCAGCACATGCCCACATGACGTGACATAACATTCAGTAAAAGCTCATCACTGCTGTCACATTCAGCACATTTATTGTTAAGCACACGCAGGAAGTGTCAGCAGACACACCAGCAGCAGTGGAGCAGACGACAATGGGGTTTCTGCTCTGATTATGCCATTTGAGCAACTGCTGGGATATTGTGGTCAATAAAAGAACGTCATGCATACAGGTTTGTTGCAGTGTGGAAAATTCCTCCTTCTTTTGCTCCCAGTGCAGCTGCTTTTTAATTGTGTGGATATCACAGTCTAATTAATTTACCATTAATACCGCTGCACGTCCATGGCGATGGTGTGTGGAAAAGACGTGCTAATAATTTGCCACAAATAAGAAGACCCTCACACAACCAGCCAATCCCTGTAGGAATGAGATTGTGATCATCACAAAATGAAGTGCTCTTTCTTTATATAAGCATCAGTGTCACTCTATCCACACACGGTGCAGATGTATCAACAGCTGGATAGAAATTTGATAGGCTTCCTCTCATGTGCTTTGTGTTTCAATCTGCTAATCCCACTTTCTGAATGTGCTGTAGTAGATTTTAACATGGACGCATTAGTCACACATCTGTCACACTTTGTATTAGCATGCCCATACAGTACTTAAGGTCACTTTCCACTATTGCCAGAACGCTGACTGCAGCACCGCTTTCTCTAAGCAGCTACTGGCTGGTCTCTTGTGCTTTGATTTAACCTTGTAGCTGTGCCTTTGCATGCACTGCTGAATGCCCTGCGTGGAGGCTTGTTTCATGCCTGCTCTTTCTTTGTCCCTGTCCCCAACCTTTTAAAAGTCAATATTGTTTTCCCCAGGAAGGCACTTACACAGCCCCATGCTCCGTCTCAGTCCATTTTCATCAGACGGTCCACATGGGCAGGGCTTGGCCAGCCTATCCCCACATCTCAGCACAGTGTTTATAAGCTGTGAACTCTGCTCTGACCTTAGCAAAGCAAAGGTGTAATCTAGCCTAGAGCTACTCTGTAGCATTATGAGTCACATAGCAGTAAGAATAAATAGGAAATACATTTACTCAATGTGAGTGTATTTCACCCCTCACTTTCACAACATAAAAATAGATGATAAAAGAAGACTATAATATAATAAAGGAGAAGATGCACAAAAATTATGTGAACACTTGATATATGTTTTTGTTGTTAACATATATGGTGATACTGAGAGATACAGCGTGTGCTTTTAGAGTTTTCGTATGTAGACGTAAAAATAGAAAGAAAAGAAAGATAAAGAGATAAAGATAGAAGATAGAGATTTTTTTTTTTTTTTTTACTTTTTGCATATTTGCAGCCATAGCTCCTTTCATGATAATCATCAGTGATGCCAGAGTGCATTACTTCTTCAGCAAACCTGTTTAACTCAGGCAAATTATCTCTTTTCTAAATGTTTTATATTCAGTTGGATGATCACATAAGTTACTGGACTAAGTAGTCAGTATAACATAATAGCTAATCACTATTTATCCTATTGATGGCTAGTGTATATTAAAGAATAGGTGCTCTACTAAAATTCCAGCATTGTTGGATATTAAATGCATATCTACCATAAAAATTTGATGGAAAACAGCCCTTAAAACACTTAAAACCCTTTGCTTTTCCGAAGACTGCACAGACTATGGCCCTGGAAACCAAACTAGCAAACACACAAACGTGAACTTGATATGGGAATGTATACTTTATGATCCAGGTACAGTGTATAAGCTTGACCCTAACCTCCTCTGATTTTTCACTAGCATCATTTCCCTGTCCCTTCTCTGTTTTTGTAAGACCTTCCGCTGACATTTTATTTCCTTTCTGCCTCCCTGGTAATAGTGATCATCATGGCCACAGCAAAACAACGTATGAAATGTGAACATCTGGCCAACCCTTGGAGTTCAGCACTGTTTAGCAAGTCAGCAAGTCGCCATGGACTTGCCTGAAGGCCCTATGGAAACCTATTGCCAGTGATAATTGAAAATGGGTTGAAAAAAAGCCCCCCTAATTTCCACATATCTCTGTTTCAGTCCTCTTGGTACCTGCAGGGAACAGATTGTTAATTAGGTTTTTCTCCTCATCTGTTATTTATGTATTCTGTCTGATGATGGAAGGGTGCCAGAGTGAAGGGAGGAGCCACATCTGCACACACATACACACAGTGTAATTAAGTAATATATATATATATAGAGTATATATCTTTTTTTTTTTTTTTTTTTTTTTTATAAAGCCCAGTCAGTTCTTAAAGATGACCAGTTTTTTTTGACTGGTTTGCTGATAAGTATGTTGGGCCAAGTATTCATAGATCCATCGTTGTGGCATTTCGTGCTCTAGTGAGTTTGTGAGTTTAAGTGAGTCCAGTGAGAATGTGAGTTTAGCTTAGTGCGCAATAGAAGTTTTGATTGGCAGGCTATTGATCTGTATTTGTATGGTTAGTCAATCAGGTTGTGCCCAGCTGTTAGTGTTTATATTTTCTGCTAGTTTTAAAAAACAGCTTGACCTTTTGGGGAAATAAATGTCTTGGTAAGGGAAGAGAGCATAATATTGACACCCCTCTTCTGTCCGTATGCTAAAATTGAGCTATAGCCAGCAGGCAGTTCAGTTTTGCAAAAGATTGGTAGTGGGGAAAACTGCTGTGACCTGCAGCTCTTCTAAAGCTTGCCTGTTTAAATCAATGTACAGATGGAAATATAAAAGTGGTCATTTGTGGTTTTATGGGAAGTTATGTGCTATAAATATTTCTTGGCTACTCTAATGAGGAAATCGCTTCCTTGACCTGGCTTTTGTTCACACTAAACAAACAAAGTAGAAGTTGTTAATTAGTGAGCTTTAGTGCTGATTGGTGGTGCAGGCCTGAACTTTGGACGGAGCCAGAGTGTTTATCTTTCCCTGTTTCCAGCTTTTAGCTGAAGTAAGCGAAGCCCCCTGCTGGCTTTACCTTCAGATTTACTTTACTGACATGAAAGTAATTCCAATTTTTGCATCTGCTATTTACTCTTGACAATAAAGAAGCTACCCCAAATATTTTAATAGGAGCCTTTTAGTTCCTTTAATGTGTAGGTTGCTGCCCAGATTGTAATGTCTGTACTTTGTTTGCCAAGCTGTAATGGTGACAGGTGCCTACTCTGGGAAATTGCAGTGGTCTGCGTTACTCTTAGGTGTCTAAGACCCTGAGCTCAGGACTTATGGGAGGTTTTTTCTTTTGTCTCTCTGTTCACTTTGGGTGCGGATGCTGTTATTTGACCACCATGCTGGACGGGAGAACACTAGAATGTTCTGTGAGCGACTGGGCGTTTATCCTGTTGCCCTCTGTTGCTTTGCTGTACCTCTGTAGTCCAGCCTTTGTTTACCATTCTCACACACCCTTTATATGGATAGACAGACACATTTTTTTCATTATTTCAGATCAGTTCATCCCTCTGTAGTTGAGCCAGCGTTCTATCTTCTTTGTGTGTTTTCTTCATCTTGGCTTCCAACCACGGTTTCCACTGAGGGTACTGGCCATGACTTACCTTACTGATCTTGTAGCTGAAAAATTGCTGCTGTTGTCTTTGCTGTGGCAAAAACAGCTCATTGGGTCCAATTATCTGTTGGTAGAAAATGAGGTTGTGGGTAGTACTCTTTTGGTGGCTGCTGTATCCAACTGTTTAAACATAAATTGACACTCAGCCTTGGCAGTTAAGTTCAGAGGCTGATGGTACTTCCCCAGTGTCTTCCCCTTAACACTCACTGTAATCTCAGGATCTTGGCCATACAACAAGCGTGGCATTAGCGTTGGCCTTGTTACACATTGATGTATCAGTTTGCATTGTACTTGGTGACCATCTCTTTTCTGATTGACAGTTTATAGTGAGGGCCCTTTTGACATTACTCTTGTAGTGACATTTCCTTCATATTCCACCAGTCAGCTGTTAACTGCTGTAATTTTTCACTTGGTGTGGATTCCTCTCTATTATTCAACCATAATATTTCTCACATTCACAGGGAAATAGAGTGGGCCACAGTGCAACGAATTTTGAAAATGGCATGCTCGTTTTGTTACTTGTTTTGGAAATGACCTGTGGATCTCAGTCTGCGGTCTCCTTTCAGTTTCTTCCTCCCCCTCACTCTTCTCACTCTATCCCCAGCAGAAGCTGAGACACTTAATTAGCATTTTGTTAAGGACACTATCTCCCTTGGGCAACTGCAGTCTCACAAGGCACAACATAAGAGCGGTCTGACCTGAGAAAGACCTCAAGCAAAACGAGGACAGAGGCGGGGAAGCCGAGGAACAGAGGATGATTATGAATAGGCACAGCACAGGCAGAGTCACAAGGGAATTGAATTGGTGTCTTGGGATAGGCAAAATAGTCGTGATTTCTGTTGCCACTGCTTGACTTTTGAGTTGAAAACATTTCCCAGGATGAGACAAAATCTGAGCATGCTTCAAGGATGTGTAGGCGTTTTGTGTCTTAGATAGTATATTAACACCAATTATACAGTGAATTCCAGTGGAATGCTTTCCTTCACAAAGTATTTTTGGTATAGATCAATTTCCTTGAATTTTTCGTGATGGAATGATATAATCTAGAAAAACTGTGACTGTGAAGTGTGAAAATATGCTTCATTTTCTGTACTTTATATGATTTCTGGTATATTTTAACACAAGTCAGACAAACTGAGACATTATATGTACAGTATTGTATGTGCTTAGACTGTATTATCCTGTTGGGAGCATTTCCCATTAATTTATATAGTTTTAAAAACACATTTTTTTACAACACCTTGAGCACCTTATGCAAAATGAATTCATAGTTAAACTCATGAAAATAATTGTTTCCATCATCTGAATTAAGGAACCAATGCTCAACAATGTCCTTTTTTTTCTTCCACAGTGAATTGAATTCCAAACTACAAGACACTCTGGAGCAAATAGAGGTACAGTGTGTGCTGCCCTACTTTAACTCTCAATCCATTATTTGAGAGTGATATCAGTAAAAAGACTTTTACCAGTAAATATTATTTTGCACCAACCTTTTAATTTTCCAGAAGCCCTCATCTGAAAGAAGCTATTTATATGTAATTTTGACATTTTAATAGTTTGCCTTTCTCGTTCATGCTCTGCTAAATATTGACACATTCAGAAAGTCATTATTGTAAGTGTGCAAGCACAGTAAATTCTATCTGTTTCATCTCTGGATGTGTCGTGATACTTGTGCGTGATGAATGGAATGCAAAGCAATTTTCTCTGCAACGCTGCTGCCGCACTTGGGTAGATTAATTACTTACAGTATGGTTTTGTCTGTATACAAGAAACCGGGGAGCATGTATGCACACACACACACACACACACACACACACCAAGATGCTTTTGGTTTCCCTGCCAGCATGAGTACAATCCTTTAAAAATCATAAGCAAAGCAGTCACACACCCTTCAAAATGGGGTTTTCAGGTATTTTTAAGTAGTAAAATGAGTTGTCACTATCTGCTCTCTTTGACAGAATGTGTCAAATGTCAGCATGAAAAAATTGCAGTGTCACAGTGTTTACTACGTAATCTTTTTTCGGTGTGCTTTTACGACATTTAGATATTAGATTTTTTTATAACGGTACACATAGTGGCTTTGTAGTCACAAATATTTTCAATTTTGATGACATACATGAGACAGATCTAAAATCACCTTACATTGGACTATGAATTGACTTAGTTGACTACCTGACTATTTATTACTAATTACTAATGATGTCATCTTGTGCTGGATGTGGTCGTTGCATTTTGTTAGGCGTGAGAAAATGAGTGGTGATGCAAGACGTTTGATCATTCAGCCTTTGTCAGCACTGAAGTTGGCTTATTGTGTCGGTGCTGTTACACATCCCTGTGCTCCCTAACTTTCTATCATCTTACTTCTCTTTTTATCTCTTTGTCAAAGACTTACACACACACTTGCATATATACACCTACATCCAACTGTCTGCCCTTGGCCCTGTGAGGTAGCTATACATCTGCACATTTATATCTAAATCCCCGTCGATAATGCCTGTCTTTTCTTTTCCCCTCCCGTTTTCCATTTTTGCTTTATCATCCATTTCTGACTCCAGGAGCAGCTTGATGTGGCCCTGTCGAAGACTTGTAAGCACTTTGATGTCTCACACTACACCAAGGTCCAGATGGCCTACACGCTCCTAGGCAAGACACAGGTCAGTGGTTTGACTCGTCAGGTCAGGGTGATGGGTAATCACTAAATATGGCTGGACCTGATTGTCCGCTTGTTGTCCTCGCTTTCTGCATATGTCCTGTTATTTGATTATCTTACTCTTGTTTGGGAGTGAGACTGAACAATAATGTCAGCATTTTTTTAAACCCCTCAAAACATCAGTATTGTAGAGATGATATGAACAACATGTTTCTTTAGGGCAATTTTTGGACCATTGAAGGAATTATTCTAAAGCTGTAAAATCTTATTGTTAATAAAAACACCACTATAGTAACTGTTCAAATTTCCTGGGCAGAAAATAGACTAAAACAATTTATTTTATTATCGACCTCTTTCTTTCTGTCGTATTCTTCTCTCTTCAACCTTCCCATACTTTCTTTTAAAAATGCACTGTAAGCTAAGGTAGAGACCTGTCTTTATTATAACCAATATACTCCATCATCATCTCCAGCACTTGGCCCTGATCACACACATTTGGTGTGTGCTTTGATCTGTCTTATTTTTGTCATAAACCTCGATCTTATATTTACTGCTTTGGCGAGAAACTAAATATATATTTTGAATTCCCCTCTTAGTGCTTACATGGTCTTTGTTAACACTGATATACTTTACTATCCTAACAAGCAGGAGAAATTATGGATCTGTAACAGCTAAACGAAGTAGCATACTAGCTATTTGTGCTCATTTTGAATGATGATGATGATGTGCTATATTAGAAAACACACACCTTTAGGCCAGGTTTGTATGTTCCAGAAATGCCATTCCATTCCTACCCAGGAGTTACAGCCTTTGTTCCTCCTCCGCCAGCACATTTTTGCTGGTGATTGTAATTAAAGTGTGTGAGGGTTTGTGTTGCTTAGGGTTTATAGTGGATGTTGAGGCTTGCCAGCTCAAAATGGAGTTACAGTGTAAAAAATTAAACTGCATTGGGTAAATTAATGTTCTGCTAACATTTTTCTCTTACTGTACAACTTTAACATTTGATATAATCAGGATCATTTCTGTGAATTAACAGGACAAACATTGTGAAATCAGATCCATGTCACCTTCTCCACATTATACTTGGCAACACTAATGTGTGAGGGGTGTTTCACAAAGTATAATTAACTAAGTGAACTCTGCAGCCAATTAAGGGCCTCGTTTTCAACCTGACGCTCAAACAGCAGTGAACAAAAAGATGTCACTGTTATTCCAAACTTGCATCAGTGTAATTTTAATTAATACGCTGAATGCCTCTTGACATTAATGGCCATTCTTGATGTGGCAACAGCGTCATCAAAGTTTTAAGGTAAATGTTTTTCTTGTTATTGTGATAATGGGCATGTTCCGACTCAAAAGCTAACTAATAAGTTGATGATGATGTACTATTATTGCCCTTAAGTGTGTTTTTTATTTTTGTCTTTATTTCGTTTCCCTTTCTTTCTCTCTTCATTTGTGTTCCCCACAGTTAACTATGTTCTCTGTCTCTCGGTCAAGCTTTTGCATGTCTTTATTTACACACACGCACACACCTTTTAATTTGGCAGTTTTCATTAAAATGAACATTATATCATGTCAGACCATTTATATTTTCAGTTTTTTTGGCTCTTACTCTGATTACCTGGCTCAGATGCCCTGGTTCCTCATTGCCTAATGAGACTGACACCCAGTCTGGTTTTCTGTATGAATCATGTTTCTGTTTGTCCATTTTAAATAGCTACAGGGGAATGACTCAGTTGGCCTGTGCTTTTGATTAAAAATTATGTGTAAAGATTGGTAGCTTTAGATTATGATTATTATTTTTAGCGTTGCCATAGTTCTTGATTATGTACAGCTCTGCATTTATCATGCAGCAATTTTCATGGTGTTTTAGGGACATATGACAGAAAACTCCCTCAGAAAGTAGGAAAGAAATGTTTAAATTACTTACTGGCATCAAGCAGTCAGAACGGATAGGGGCAGCTTTCTGTGGTCATGAGCATACAGTAATAACATCTAATTGCATTGCAACACCCATTACCTATAGGGCTTTGCTCAATACAGTGACCACATCTCCTGCCACTCTCATGTCCTCATTTCACTAAAGTCCCATAGCGAGACTGTGGGTGATAGCTGCAAAATAGAAAATGATGGTAAATGTAACTTGACTTTAAAAGAGAACAGGCTATAAAAGACTCAAATTAAGAAGGCAGAAAAACAGTGCAGTGGAGCAAGAATGTGCTGCAGATGTTTCTTGTGAAATGGTGGTTAAGATGAAAATTTGAGTTTAACAGCAAAAAAACATCTCTGATTGTTAATGATTATCAAAAAAGGACAGAAGTTAAATATATGAGGTTCTATAATTTAAAAATATTTTTTTCTGTTTTGGTAGGGCATTGTAATATTTTCAGAGATGTCTTAATACTTTTTAATGATGATTCCCATAATGACTACCTATTATGTGACAAGGATGACTTGTACAGATGAATCCACACAAAATTATAACATGAGTCTGCATTTCCCTTTGTTCCTTAACAGCATTTTAGCATCTTTTAGCTCATCCCTTAGGTTTTTGGCCCACTATCCTATTACTTTGTTTCAAATTCATTGTTCTTTTCGACGTCATTTCTAGCCACAGCAGGCTGCTAATAGATAATAAATGGTTTTGATGAAATGCCTTAAAGTATTACACATGGTGCCACTAGTAAACATAGCTAGAGGCAATTAGCTGTGCCACCATATCATTCTTGCCAACAATATACTTCTATCATTCTGTTTTTCTGGTGCTTCCTTGCCCTTATAGTTTTGTTAATAACACTTTCCATAGCAAACTTAGATGCAAATTCTGAAAGCTGTAGGCAAAATTGGCCATTTTCACTTGGACTGCAGTTTCCAAGTGAAAAACTGCAGTAGACAGCTCTCCTCATTTTCCCTTATTTTGTCATGTGTAACTAACATATTATGTCTGCAAATAATTTAAAATGTCAAGTATATATAATGTGTCTCTGAGAAACTTGCAATTTCTCTGCACTTTGTTTTTTTTCCCCCATAGATCCATACTGACAGATGACAGTAACATCTTGACATAATGGTTTTCATAACAGTGGTCTTGATTGTCTCTGCAGACTGCTATGGACCAGCTGCACATGCACTTCACCCAGGCCATCCACAACACAGTCTTCCAAGTGGTGCTGGGATATGTGGAGCTGTGTGCCGGTAACGCTGACACCAAGTTCCAGAAGATGCAGTACAAGGACCTGTGCACTGTAAGATGAGTAGATGAGTGTGTATGTGTGTGTGTGTGCGTGCACGTGCACGTGCAGGGGGTTAATTTCTTCCACCATCATAGAGTGTCTGTAATTTAACAGGTTTTTGCCGTTTTTCTATAAACGACTCAGTTCACTGAGTTAGATGCTAGTGTGAAGACCTAACCCCCTCTTTAGTCAGATAAGTGGAAAAATTGAATAAAAATTCATGACCTGCATAGTCCTGTGATGAAATGACATGTGATGTACTGCTGGGCACACACATTCCCACCCACCCCCACACACCCACCCAGCCAGCCACACACACCTCATTTGGCTTTCTTATTGGCTTGTATTGAAGCGAAAAATACCTTATTTCATGACAAAGAGAAGGAGAAAGTAGAGTGTAGACCGAGTGATTGAGGGGAAAAGAACTTCTTATTCAAGTGAAAAGCATACTATACCATAACCACTCTGCGATAATTAATCTTGTTCACAGTACATAACAAATGCACTGCAGCAGCAGCACTTTTTGGCTGGGTTCTCCCTACCAGCCCAAAAGCCTCACTTTCCTCCCTGTCGTTTTCTTTCCCTCTAGATGAAAATAAATCACATTTGCATGCCCAGTAGGCCACGACTTGGTCAATTCATCATCAGCTTGCTGGGAGTGAGATCTCCACCCCAAGGGGCTATATTACAATATGCAGGGGTATAGGTAAAGGTTATCTCTGCCAGATCTGAGGGTTCACTGGGCTGCTTTACAGTCGCTCCCAGTCTGCCAGCTGTCATAGTTTCCTCCCTCCCTGATCATTTAACTCCATGTTTGGCCTTGAAAAGCTTTTCACAGGGGCCTTGCCTGTTGTGCTTGTATCTAGAATGCCCTGCCATTTACCTTTTACCTTTTTGCTACCTCTCCTCCTCTTCCTTTCTCATCTGTGCTCTGCATTTTTTTCCTCCTTTAACTGGAGTGCACAGCGTGGTCAGAAATGCATCAAAATAACCAAATTATAAATATACTATTATTGGATTATTCAAAACTCGATTCACTTTGGTATTGAATGCATATAATCATAGCTTTTAGTGCATGGCTTGTGAAGTTATCAATGCGAGTACTGTATAATCCACTTTATATATTTTTGACTAGGATATAAATAGTACTGAAATTGTAATAAAGTAAATGTCTCTGAGAATGACAGCTAATAATACCTTAAGAGTTTGGTATGTTTTTATTGATATTATCGACTCCTTAATGTGAGTTTGTGTGGGAGTAATTCACCTCAGTTAAAATTTGAGGCTGTGTAAGGGTGAAAAATTCTTATATAAAGGTTTAGCAGCTGAAGTCATGCATTTCTTAAATGTATCATAATAATGGATTTCAAATAATAGACACAATTCTTGAGAAATTCATGTTTAACTCTTTGTGCTCACAACATTAAATATTTTATCTTGCATGACTTTTTCAGGTTTTCAGTAGAAAAATGCTGTGTGTGTTTTTGTTTGCTTGTGTTATTGTTCACACACTTTTGTGATTTATGTTGTATATTTTATATGAAACAAAACTAAAATTAATTTCTTAAGCTGACTTGAGATATTTGGCATATTTACCCACCACCCTTCCTTCCTTTTGTGTGTAACTGTTATTAGGCTTACTGCAAATTACTCCTGAATTACTATGTTTATGTTGCTGTACATCTTAAAATGTACTTGTGTTTGATATACATCCCGCCAGCACTTTGCTGTCCAGGATGATCCCTGTCATACCACACACACACACACACACACACACACACCCACCCACATATATATATACTGTGCAAACCAACTTAAGATTGATAGGATATGTCATTTCACTCTTGGCTGTGTGATCGTGATTGATAGCACACACACACGCACAGGCACACACTCAAATGAAGAGGTATGTGAACACCCACGCACAGCTGGCAGACAGTGACAGCATTGTCTGCCTGTCTGTAGTGACTTTTATGGGAACAGCAAGTGTTTTGCTCACTTTTACTCCTTCTAGATTGCTTTACTCAAAGCCCTCAGGTGCCTTGTCTTAAAAATGTCAAATGAATGGTGAATTAGACAAAGTTCTTATGTGAAGTAAATGTTTATGAAGCTTATCTGGTAAACGCACATGTGACCAAGGTAGTTGGATGAAAATTTGAAGATGGGCTTGAGATTTTTGAGTATTTGGAGAGTCCTTCAGTTCTCCCTCTAAGGTTATTTGGGGTTTTGCAGCATAGATGCACACATTGACTTGTTCTCAAGTTTTCTGACTTGAAAAAAATGCACCTACAACAAGTTCTGCTTCCAATATGTAGGGTGGCTAGGGAAATCAGATAAGTAATGCTTTCTGCTCTTGCCATTGATTACTGTGGATTTGGACATGGCTCAGTAGAGAATGTGTTAATGTTGTGGAACTGTATCACTAACAAACTTTGTGTGTTTGTGGAGAAGAGCAAACTTATTCACTTACTCTTGCCCTAATAAATAAAGATTAATGAAACATTATAGCCACATTGAATCTAAACCTGCCTCTTAGTTATGTGACTTAAAATTCAAGCGAAATGGGATCACTGAAAAAGGTCAGTCCTGACTATTCATTTGACATCATCTCATCATTATTGAATAACCTCACTCTTTATTGATCCCCTGGTCAATCTGACTTTTCCCCTGGTGGAAACAGGGCTGTTTACTCCCAGGAGCATAGGTGAGACGGAGACAAAAATCTAACAAACTTTCGTTCATATCACACATTAGTTATAATAATGCTACAGAATTCAGCCACCCACTTGGTGTCTTGCTAGACTAAAAAAAAAAACCAATGGAGTCTAACAGAAATTAATTTTTTTATATAATTCTTGTTAGAGTCAGTTTGCTGTGTGATCCCACGCACTGCAGGGTGGCCTGAACTGTATGGCCTTTAGAAGCTTGCTAGTCAGGCTTTAGCTCTTTAGTATTTCATTTTCCTGTGGTGTTTAAAGCCATTAGGTCTATTGAAATCACTGTAACAGTGATATCAAACAACAGCTCATTAGTACTCCATGGTAATCCATCCCACTCTCCACAGTTTGTTATAGGCTGTTTAGTATCTGAAGGATTGATCATTTGCAAGGATGTAGATCCTAAATTGGCTTTAGTTTTTAGTGTTTACTCCAGGTAGTTTATTCATCAGAATGAAACAAATCTGCAGCCAAACAATGTGGATCTTATCCCCTCGGGTCTCATGGGTGGAAATTTTGGCTCTGAATTTTAATCCTATTCAACCCTGGGGCCTTCCTGTGTGGAGTGTACATGTTCTCCCTGTACCTGCATTGGTTTTCTCCAGATATTCCATGACATGCAGTTTGGGGTTAGGTTAATTTGTGACTTTAAATTGCATGTGATTGTCTGTTTCTATGTGGCAGCCCTGTGATAGACTGGTGATCTGTCCAGGGTGTACCCCACCTCTCGCCCACTGTCAGCTGGGATTGACTTCAGCCTCCCACAACCCTGAAAGTACCATGATAACTGATATGGATGAACTAAGCCACAACAATAGGACAGTGAGCACAAAACCAGGACCCTGGTAGTTAAGCATCTAAATGGTAGTCAGGCACCACTGATTATTATTATTTACACTGTGCTTTTCCTACTAGGACATGTCAGAATGTCTTCGGTGAAAAAGGACTATTATGTGCTCTTCAATGGACTAATTGATCAAGAGCCAGGGGAATGATAAGATCCATACCACACAGTTATAATGATAAATACTGTGGAACTTTATTTGGTAGAAACTTTTCTTTTAGCAAACTTGCAAATGAACTGGCAAAACTAACGAATTCAAAATGTTCATGTACAGATTAGTTTCACCGAGATAAATGTCAGTGTGTCTGCTGGACTCACTAATTACAGATTCTGATATCTTCCAAGAAGCAAACCAGTCTCTGTGCTTCGTTCTGACATTAAACTGTACACACATTATCTTTGCTCACACTTGTTGAACCATTCCACTGCATTTCGCACCAGCTTCACATAAAACCACAACAAACTGCCTGGCTGTGTTTTGTTCAAAAAGCATCACATTTCTCTCAGTTTTCAGACTCACAAAAAACTCTTTTTAGGGCTGTATACCATATTTTGTTTTTTCTTTTTGGTTGCGCAGCACGTCTACAGATTGCTGAGTATGTTTATGATTTCCTGCAAGTTAATCTGTTTATTTATTCTTCTTTAAAAGGAGGGGGGTGTGATTGTCTTTTCCTAAAGGAAGAGAATCAGCCAACTCAAGGGTACCTGTGCTCTCTTGCACATCTCCTTTGTAAAATGTGTGACATTTCTTTCATGTGTACTCCTCCACATGCACACACACACACACACAATTGGAAAAAAAAAATGCACTCAGCCCCTTGTCTTTTCAAAACCTCTCTGGCATATGTGAGCATGTGCTATGTGCAAGGGTGCCTTTCTTTAGAAAGCCAAATGGCCTAACCTAAAATAAATCCTTAGTATGAAACTACTGTGTGACATGGACTTACTGCAGGTGTGACATGCAAACCTGCTGTTAGTTGTCACCTTCAACACATGTACACACACACACACACACACACACACACACATTTGTACAGCTTTTCTTTGTGAGGACACCTTAACACATTATCCAAACGTTAACCGTCACAACTAAAGGTCAGTACACACAAAACACAAGCATCATTTATTTGCAAGTGTGGCTGAAGTACTTCTAATCAAGTTCTACTCATCTTTTCATCAAGATGAAAATCTGAACCCACACACTTTTTATCCACCACACTGTGTCTGCTAAGCCCAGTTGTGTGGGAACATGCTGCAGTGATTTGAGTAGCTGGCATGGATTTTTGTATTCATTAAATTACCTATTAGGAGCCTGTTGTTAACCGCAGCTATGTCGCACCAGTTAATTTGTCTGAACTTGAAAATGGTAATGCTTCAGTGCCACATGTCCAGCTACAGTTCTTATCTCCAGTATTCTTAGCTTTAATATGACCCAGCATAGAAACAACTCTAACTTCTTTCATTTGCTGTTAAACTTAAGGGTTCACCATAGTAACGTTTCAATTCTGAGAAATAGATGTTGAATTAATAGCATGTCACTCTTCTGATATCAAAGCATTTCTGACAATCGTGGATCCACACCTGTTGTACAGTTTAGTTGCCTTGGCCAAGAAACTCCATCATTAACAACGTTTTTACCTGACTGTCATTACCGGAGACGTTCTTGTTGATGGCTTATAGTGGCTAATCTGCTTCAGATGTCTCAATAAGAAATGTTCTGCTGGGAGATTCTCCTGTCCAGTAGTGCTTTGTCACTCAGGCTCTATTGGACATGCCAGAAAACATAAGCCAGAGCTCAGTGTGGGTCTTTACTCATGTTGGTCTTTGCTCAGTTGGGGTCCTTAATGCAATGCACTGTTTTCTCTCTCAGCAACCACCAGCGTGTGAGGTTTGTGGTGTGTAATTTACGATGCTTTTGTGAACGTTAGAAGGGGTCTACAGACACGTATTATAAATGTAGGGCTGCTGCTGTTGACAGCACTGTTCCATCCAGCTGTGATGAATTCGTCCCTGAACATGCTGACAGGACTCTATTGGAGTGTTATTCTTTAGAGCCTTGAAATGTGTCAGTGGCTGCTATTGTGCAAGCTGTACTTTTATTTAGGTGGGCCAAATTTTAATTTACCTTTTTTTTTTTTTTTTTTTGAGGCTGTCTGGCATCCTAAGTGCTCAGAATCAGATGTTTTCATCCAATGGATAAGAGCAGGAAAAACAGCAGCATGCATTATCCTCTAAGTAATTATTTATTTATCTATTATAAAAATGCCTTATTACATAAAACAAAAAACAATTTTTAAAACAGTTTTCCTGGCAGAATTACCATTTTTATATTCTTTTAATTTTGTAGATTAATACCTACAGTAATACTTAGATAAGATGAAAGTACTTGGTGTGTGGCAGAGTGAAAAGGCTGTTTGCCAACCTAGTGCCTTTAAATGATGAATGTAAGCAGCCTATAATTAGATGTAGCATAGAGGAGAACTGATCAACCAAATCTCTTGCTGAATCTTGCACTTTCTTTTACAGTAGTCCAGCACCACGTGTGTTTCATATCTCTGAAACTACTCCCTGCCTTTAGAACAGTACATATAATACAGTTAGGACCACAAGGAAATATACAATACAAGAAGTAACACAAACTACCTCAAGGAATTCAAGGAGAAATATCGTGAGTGACCTTGTTTTCTTAACCTCTCTTTTGGCAGCATATCACCCTGGACAGCTACATTCCCTGCCTGACAGATCTTTGCAAGGCATTGTGGGAGGTGATGCTGAGCTACCACCGCACCATGCAGTGGCATGAGAAGCATGACAAGCAGGAGAGCACACCAATTCCAGGTAAGACACTATGCCGACAGTATCGAACTCTATGACCTTTGTAATATTTCATGCTCTATTTCGGCAACACTTCTGTTTTTTACTGACCTGCCAACATGCATCAAAAAGGTGTACAGGTGTAGAAGAGTTTTATTGTGGTGCAAGAAAAAGTTAGATTGCAAAATGAATGACTGGGAGAAAAGTGAACTGACTGTTAAATGTGTGCAGGTGCTATAGTGCAGCAAAGTGTAGTGGTCTGGGTTCTGACACAGTCACATGGTTTGTGCACACGCGGTCTCACCGTGAGTGATGCATTATCCTGACTTTGAGTTTGTTACATTTCCAATCTTATACAAACCAGACTTTTTCAACCTTGATGTTGCATTTATTAGACGTTGAAAGTCAAAGGAGTTTATCTAGTCTTCAGTGACCTTTTTGAAATTCTATTAAAATCTGTTTTACCTGTTTTTGTCAGCTTTTTGTACATTTAATGCTAACAATTTAAAGTACACTTGTCCCACTGGAAACTGACCATACAATAGGTGCCCTCAGGGTATATGGCCCATTAAGCACATCAAGACAGTTCTATGCCACATCTGTCCAAATCCAAAGTGTATGCCTGGATCACCCAAAAGGACTTGCTTTTGATGCTGCTTCTATCCATCCCACCTTCAGTCAGCTGCCAGATGTGAAAACATTAGCCTCGAAAAGCTCTATTTCAAAGCAATACATACATTGTGGTGGTTGTTGAATTTCTTACTGGTTTAAGAAAATAAACTATATTGGATTGACTGTTGTAATGACTGTTCTTGTCATTACTGTTTTTATTATTTTTATTATCAAAGACTTTATCAGATGTTATTAGCAAATTGAGAATTTTTGTTTTATTTTGTGTCGCACTGCAAAGTATTGAAAGACTGGTCTTTTCTGTTTCTCATAACAGTACAGAATTCATTAGGTGAATGGATGAGGACACAAGTATGTGCTAAATGACTGGTGACATGCTAAATTCTCCGGTTTCTTCATTAGTTGACGTCCTCCTTGCAGGGCGAGATGATGTTGCCTTTCACTTCCCATCAATCACATCACGCTATTTGATTGCCTGTCTGCTCTGTCTGCAAAGGTGTTCCCCTGACCCTGTCTTTGTTTGAGTTCTCACCTTTCTCTGTTTATCCTAATACGTGTGTAGAGTGGTGATTTATTGTACAGGTTTTGTCTCGTTTGTTGAACACTGTTTGTGGTGGTAGTGACTTTTTTCTCAAACAACAGACCATGCGAAACCCAGTGAAGATCATTCTCTCCCCTTCCTTCTGTCAGACCCACACAGTCTCACTAAGAGCACAAAGAGCATGCCATTGAATTTAGGATTCTGCTCACTTAATATATTGTGCTAGTCAGTATAATGTGCCAGTGCTTAATCTGGTCACTAGATGGAACGAAAAGTTGGTTCAAGTAATATGGTCTAGGGGTCGTATCTCCACCTGACAAAATAGATCTGGCGCTGTAGCACACAGCCTGTCATGTTTGATCAGCGCTGATGGAGGCACTGTGTGTTCACTTGACTATGTGAGAGCAAATCGGCGCAACCAGTTTGTACATCTGTTGCATGTTCGTACAGAGTCTGGGTATGAACCCTGTAGATTAATAAGGAAATGTATGAAGGCTGTTTGCTCCACTAAGATATAGGAAACTCCACTGCTCCCATTTAAATTAAGTTCTTATTGTATTCAGAAATCCAGATAGTGCATAGGCTGTTGTTTTGAGTCATAGTTTGAAACCAGTGGGGGGGCTAAGTCCCCTGTGTGCGTGTTTGTCGTGTGAGTCACCAAGAACTCTGTTTCCCACAATGCCTCCAAAGGTCAAACACTAGTTACCGCCTACAGTTTAGCAAAGGGCGGCTTTCCCTATAATTTATGCGTTCCTTTCTCTCTGTACTAACATTTTAATAACCATTATTAAGGCTTTTCTAAGTAGTTAAGCTGGGGGGACTGCCTACACCCACAGGTCAACAGTGGGAGAGACACGAAATGCACTCACAACAGCTGCAGAATATGGGGAACTACTGATGGGGAAAAAACAAAAATACTGTTTTAAATGAGATGAAACACAAATAAATTCTAAATTCTCATTTAAACTAGGCAACCTAAATATTAGATATGTTATATATGTTTTATTTTTGCAAATAAGCTTTCATTACAATTTCAGGCTGAGCTGTTACCATAAAATTTCTAATTTTTAGAGTACAGCTTTTAAAAAATATTGGTTAATACTTCAGTATTGTGCTGTTAGTTTCTGCTGTTCTTTCTTTTTTCATGGACACACCTTCGGGTTCTTACTTTTGTATCTTCAGTTAATCAATCTCTGCTCTCACTCTCACCTTTTGTGAGGACTCTCTAATTTCAGCGCCTCAGTTTTACTTTGGCTCTCCTTTCTTTTTTTTTCTTTTTTTTTTTGTCTCCCTTGTTCAGATCCCTTCACTCTCACTGTGGTCCTTGCGCTCATTAAATAAAACCCAGATATGTCAAGTTGCCATGTCACCATGTCTCATAAACCCTCTGTTCTTTTGTTTTTTAGTGAATGATGCAATTGTTTTCAACAGTTCTGCTCCTTATAATGACTCAAATTACAACCGGTGCTCTTGGGCTGTTTGAAAACCACTAGTTTAATTCCCAGATACTTTTTATTAATCTCTTGACTGTCACATCTGTTTCTGAGAATGATGATTGCAATCGGTTGCTAGAAGGAGAAGATAAACATCTGTGATAGCTAGATGCTGAGGTATTCTTCCTGTAAGAATTTAAATTGATCTACTGTTATGAAAGTAGTATCTTCTTATCTATTAAATAGTCTTGCTAGGCTCATTCTTAAAATAGCCATTATCCATTGTTGCCATAACCAAGATCAGAGGCTTTCCATTTCCCTATAAATAAGACACAGCTGACTTTAATGTATGAATCGGTGTTGTTAAAACAGGTTTCAGGGCTTGATGAATGCACAAGATGACTGAAAACATTTTACTTGAACTCTCTTTTGGACAATGCAGAGTTCTTGTATCTTAGTACTTAGTATTTAAGATTGGATTAACATTACTTGTTGAAGTCTCTGCAGAAATGATTTTGTTCATCTTGTAGCATTTCAGTTAAATTTGTACATACATGGCTGGTTAGAATGTTGATGTTGGAGCTGGATGTATATACATGACTTACAGAAAATGAAGATCACTGTTTCCCCTAAATATGAAAACAAGTGCTTTAGTCTCATAATTTTTATTTTCACTTCTTGTAAGAAAATATATAGTGTGAACATAGTACAAGGATAAACATCTTGTGAAATAATCTGAGGCATGAGCTTACGATGAATGGTGTTTACATCTACGCTTCCAAGCTTATTGCAAAAGATAAAACTTGACACGATTTCCTCTTGAGGATTTTTTTTTTCACTCCTTTAGTGTATTGGGCCTTCTGTCAGAATCCATAGTAAGGCAGAGGACATCCTTTGTGCTGCTATAATAGTTGTATGCCTCAGAGTATGACTAACAGGTCCTGTGGGCAGAGTGCTGGTGTGCATGCAGATTGATTGGAGAAAAAGAAAAAGTGCTACTAGTGCTACAGAGGCCTGGTGATTTATTTTTTGTATCTAGAGGTTAGGCATGTAATAAAATTGTTTGTACTTTTTTTTTTAAATGTTTTTTTTTCTCTGGTTCATCATTATGAAAACACCGTCGTTGCCACTGACGCTAAAATCGAATGTGAGACATGTGTAAGTTACTTGTGTTAAATACATGCAAACCAGCGAGAGATATTTATCCTCTTGCTAAAACAGACGAATGCCTCACCCAGCGGGGCTGGTGTTCAGTGGCTGTGTTTTTAACTGCAGCTTGGAGCCGTTCGAGTCCTGCTGAGTTATGTGTTTGTATGGTTAAAGCCTTAGGTCTTTTCAAGCACCTCGCTGCTTCAGAAGAAGAAGAAGATGACCACCCATCCTGTCTGCCTAAATGGTACTGTGTGTGATCTCAGACGCAATTAGATCCACTCATATTCTGGGACGTATTTATGTTTTGCCTCAGTGCTCTTACATTGTAGACTGAAGTGTAAATCCTTGGAAATTCTTGCCTGTTGAACTCCTTTTACATTATTAATTTATACTTCTTACAATGATTGACATACTGGCATGGATTTACCAAATTATTTGGTTTGTCTAATACTTTAAGAATGTTTTTTTTTTTTTTAATATAAGTAAAGGAATAGCTCTAGCAACAGATGCTGCAGCAGAATTTGCAGCATTTTGTTCTGGCTTTTGTTCATAGGGTGATGTATAGAGTTATTTGTTTCTCTGCTGCTTAGAAACTGACTTGGGTATAATATACTGCACAGCACTGAATGGCTGAATGGTTATCAGGTTGCTGCAGTTGGTAGCAAGGTCTTCCCTCTCTTTGAGAGATGCTGGATTGAAACTCTGGTGTCTATAATCATCCTCCCTGGTGAAGCATCTTTGAGAAACTAAATCTATGGCAGTAGAATAGCCCTGCAGCTGACCCAGACAGCAGGTAGAGTGGTAAAAAATTCTATTTTTACTGACTCTCTCTTTTCCTCCTGTGATTTTCTTCCATTGAAAAGTTGGTCCTATCATTTAATTGGGGCACAAACAAGGAACGAGTAACTTATGAAATGATTCTAAAAAGATTTTTAAAAAGTAGATATTTATTGTATAAATTATGGCACTTATTCATTTAACATTTGTGTTTTTTTTATTAATATAATGACTCCTAACAAAAGACAGACAAACCATAAAAAATAAACATAAATGTTAATCACAATCACAGGAATAATGCATGACTTGGATGATTCTCTGCACTTTTTGTCTTCCTATGACGTTAACAGAATGTAATGTGGGACTGACAGCCACCTGACTTACAGCCTTACTGCTGCTGGCTTTCTGAGAGATTCCACTTCAAACAGGGCCAGCAGCTTGAGATTGATTGAAGCAATTTCCATCTAAGGGAAAGTATTTCAGTCACTGTAGCTGCCTCTGCTGTTTCTGCACCACATGCTATTACAGCTGATTGGTCAGAGGACAAAGAACACAAATAAAAGGATAGTGAGCTGATGAGGCAGGAGGAACCATGTACACTGAATATGTTGGTGTCATTGTCTGATGGCCTGACAGGGAGCGGGATTCCAGCACCCTTTATCTAACTGCCATCTACTATTGTTCTGCTGGCTTCTACGTCGCTCTCTTTCCTGTCTTAAAGGATCTATACTCTTTTCAGATGTTGACTGACAACCGCTTCAGAAAGTCTTCAGCTGAGTTCTTCCGCTCTAATACTCAGGCACATTGAAGAACTTTAAATTTACTTTAATGAGTCAGATTTTGCACACCACACTTTCAGGTTTATATTAAAATGCGGATGAAGGATAATTTCTTACCACTATCAAAAGTAAAAGAAAAATTTTCATCCACCACAACATGATTTTTTTTATGAAATCTGGTCTCTTCTTGCAATATTGTGCATGTGTGCACTGAAAAAAGTGAGCATATTTCTTTGAGTCTGAAATGGCATCCATACAATGGATACAAGAAATGAATAATAGAGATTGAGAGAAGTGTCTTTATTAGTTTTTTTAACTGTATGTGTGCCTTTTTTTTTTTGGTTACTCATAGATGATGCTGGAGCAGAGTCTGATGAATTGCTGGTGGACCGCAGCTATGTGAAGAAGAAACTGGAGCATGGACTGACACGGATCTGGCAGGTTTGTAGAGAAGAGTCTGCTTCTATGTCTTGCTCTTTTTGCACGGTCTGAAGCATGTTTCTACTTCACTCTCTGCACCTAGTTTTTCTTTTAATTTATTTTCTCACACATTTCTGCTCAACATAGTGGCTCAGTCACAAGTCCTTCTCCCATGAATCACTCTGTCCTTCCAATTTCTCTCCTCAGGATGTCCAGTTGAAAGTGAAGGCCTACATCCTGGGGACAGACATGTCTAACTTCAAATATGACGATTTTATAGTGGTACTGGATGTCATCAGCAGGTACACCACACCGCCAGAGCAGCCTGCTCATTCCTTGTTTCCACTAATTGGTCTTCACTTGCTCTCCTGCCTTCTTCTTGTCTTTATTTTAAGGTTGTTCTACTTTTGCACATTTTTTCCTTTTGCTTTGGTTCTTTCTTGCAGTGTATATTTGTTCAGTCATCTATTCACTAACTGGCTCAAATTATGCAAAAACACTTGTATAGTAATAAACATGCATACTTTTATATCCAGTAATGAAGTTTTCATTGTCTTTGTTTGCATGCACCTTAAAAATGAATTTATAATGCACTTAAACATAATGTTTTTATGCTCAGTTCTAATCATGTGATAGTCCACTTTAATTTGCATTAAAGGCTGCCAAATAGAAAGTGTACAGTGTGTCAGGTTGAACATTTGAAAAGCCTACTCTATTTGGAAAAGTCAAAGTAGATCAGTTACTTTAGATGCAGAATTTTATGCTTGATTTCTTTTAACAGCATACTGGCTGTCTCTAGTGCCAGAGCAGGTCTGTGGTCCAAGCACTGGCTCATCAGTGCTTCAAACACATAAAGGCTTTGAAGCTAAAGGGCAGTTTTTGATATATCCCCAACTTTAAACATGGTCTATTCAGAATCGGATGTAAAATGCATAATTTTATATAATTGATGAAATAATTATCCTAATCAATGGGCAGCACAGTGGATGGGTTGTCAGCACTGTTGCCTCACAGCAAGAAGGTTCCTGGTTTGAAACCCAGCAGGGGCCTTTCTGTGTGGAGTTTGCATGTTCTCCCTGTACTTGTGTGGGTTTTCTCCAGGTACTCTGGTTTCCTCCCACAGTCCAAAAACATGTATGTCAGGTTGATTGGTGACTCTAAATTGCCCATAGGAGTGAGTGTGAGTGTGTGAGGTTGTTTGTCTCTATGTGGCCCTGTGATGGACTGGTGACCTGTCCAGGGTGGACCCCTGCCTTTCACCCAAAGAGAGCTGGGATAGACTCCAGCAGATCCCTCATGACCCTAATTAGGAATAAGTGGGTATAGATAATGGATGGACGGATTATCCTAATCACAGCATTCGACAGTAGGTATTCAGCACAAACCACCAAGCTTCAGTTGTTGAGTAGGCATCCATTAAAGAGCTCACTCCTTACAGGGCCTCCACTTATTAGAAGCTCTAGTGATAGTGAACCATTTTTTTTGTTACTGTTGCTAACAAAGGGGTTTTGGTTATTAGAGCCTTTAAGGTCACATGCACTGTGAGCCCCACTCATTGGTTTCATCACAAAAATGTTGCCATCACAAATATTTTATAAAATGGATTCAGTTGTTATATTTTTTTTTTGTTTATTCACTCCTGTCACCTCTCTCAACAAATGCCTCTGTCTGTTTCTTTCCTTCATCATTGTCATAATTTGTTCCCTTGCCCTTTAACCATCTCTTTCAGGTTGATGCAAGTGGGTGAGGAGTTTTGTGGCAGCAAGTCAGAGGTCTTGCAGGAGTCTATCAAACGCCAAAGCATCAACTACTTTAAAAATTATCACAGGTAAATGTCTAATTTTTTAACAGTTAGACATTGAGTGTACTTTGAAAGAAAGTAGTGAGATGACATTAGGTGGAACAGGAGTTTTGGACAGAAAGTTTGACCAAAGCATTTACATACAGTACTGGCTGCTTTTCACTCACTGCACTGGAAACATATTTACATCTTGATTATATAACCTCCCTGCCAACCACATGAATATGTATGTTTTCACACAAATGGCGTGTAATTTGCGATGTAATTTGCATTGAGCAGTGTTGTGATTACCTGTCTAGAGTTATTGATAAGATGCTGAAATATCAGAATGCTACTGAGCCCCATCCTTATTCCACAAAAGAGGGAGATAGAAGGGGGGGGGGGTGGCATCTTCAGGTTAAAGGTGATGAGATGGGTGTGATCTCTGTGTGAAGTGTAATCAGAACTGATAACATTATCAAGGCACATTATCACCCCCTGCATACTGCACACCACACACATATGCGCAGTAGCTTCCACCGTGCATCATCTTTACATTAGGTTTGATTCATTCCCCAGCTGGGTGTCATTGCCAAAGAGATTACCCACCAGTGAACTCTGACTGGTTTGATGCCTGTATTAGTCTGCCAGCTGCCTGCAGTGAGACACTCAGTCATACAGTGGTTGCATTGTTGGCTTGCGGGTGCAAAGGACAGAATGACATTGAGAGTGTGCAGACAGGATAAATATCTAAGAGATTTGCCACTGGTCATTTCTGTTTAATCATCTGCTCTGACGGATTGAACTGCTTTTAATGTTTTAATGTCTTTTCCCAAATGCATTTCATTAGATCATGATAGCTGTAGGGAAATGGAGTTTTTGCAAAGAAGACTGGTTAAGTCAAGTTTATGGAGAATGCTACCATATGTTAGTCAACCGTGAGGCTTTCCTGCCTCTTGTGTTCAACATTCTTTCACTTGTCATACTTCAAACACCATGAACACAAGGAACAAGGGCTGTTGCCATGTTTGACGTTAACACTGCTCTGACATTTCACGCACAAAGACCTAATATTGGCCTAGTGGGTGTGCACTGGGTTGCCTGTCTTGAGCTGTGATCGCACTTAACATGGAGAAATGTTACACACACCTGCTGAGAACCACACAGACACACGTCTCTTCCTTCTGACTGTGCATCACTGACCTTTGCAGGCTTCGTTTATTCCAGCAAATTTAATATGGGCTCTTAAAGCATGGAAGCTGGTTTAATATATAAAATGGCTTTTTTTTTTTTTTTTTTTAACTAAATTCCCATTTGTTTTTCTCTCATCTCATCCCCTCAGGGCACGACTAGAAGAGCTGAGGATGTTTCTGGAAAATGAGACGTGGGAACTGTGCCCGGTCAAGTCTAACTTTAACATCGCCCAGCTCCATGTGAGTAAGAATCACGTCAATGAGGCGGGAAAGTCAAGCACAGTAACATTGATTCATTCCACACTGCCACACTTATCATGCACCCCTACCATGGAGAAATGAGCATAAGGATAGGAAACAAAGGGGAAGCAGCTGAGTGATTTCTGTGTGTGGGTAGTTCTGTGGTTCTGGCTGTGGGTGTGTGCAAGTATTTTGGCCTCTTTGTCAACGTAGGAGGAGTAAAGTTCTCCGCACCATTTGTAACTTAGATGATGATAAATTTGCTGTGTGGCCTGTGTTACAGGATGTTGCACTAAAGAAGAAAAATAAGAAAAACAAATCAAACCCAGACTACAAAAGCTTAATGTAGATTATCTAGTCACTACCAAAATGTTGTTGGATATAAATATAGATATTCACTGACATATACTGTAAATCACTCAAAAATATAATCGGTTCAACTCACTGGAAAGAAGGAGATGTCAGAAAGATGAATGGAGTGAAATCAGCATTCTTTTGGTTTTAATCATTTTTCAAAATCATTGTTTTTTCCCTTCCTACCTTACAACAAACATGTCCCATCATCTCCAATTTAGGAGTTTAAGTTTATGGGCCAGTGTCGCTCTCCGTCCGTGTCCCCGAGCAGACAGACTGTGACCTCCACCAGCCCGGCCCAGGAGGAGCTGTCTCTTTTCCAGCAGTACATTCAGGAGGGTAACCCCTTTGAGATGCACATTGAGCACAAAGACGAGGAGACTGAGGATGTATTGGCATCTAACGGGGTAAGTGAGGTGTGTGTTTCCTGGTCAACCCAAAATTCAAAATTTTAGCGATCTTGATAAGAACTTTTAAGATAGTACAGATAAATAATTGTTTAAATTCATAGTTAACCACGAAACGTAGTCTTTCCTTATGTGTATTGTCATTATATTCAGAAGTTGTCCTTTGCACACCTGCTTACATATGCACATCTTAATGAACAAGGCTACCTGTTGGGGTAAAACTCCAAACAAGTTAATAAAGACACAAGCTGGTTTATTGGGACTTAATCACTGTGGGCTATTAAGTGCCTGACAGTATCCCTCAAGCTGTCATCAGCCAGGCCGGAACAAACATTAATAGTGTAGAGCCAGCAGTGCAGAACCTGCCGTGATTATTATGGCACTTTGACATGTGGTCTGATATGTAATATAAGCCGTTAAACAGCAAATGAACCTGTGGGTAGCTCCAGCACAGACCATTGATAAATCTGAGGGTAGAACTGAATGTTCTGTAATAATGTAGCATCTTGTCATGTAATCATTTTTCTGTGCATTGTTAGGTCCTCATCCATCAGGATTTAATACTTTTCCTCAGCACAGAAGTATTTCCTAGTGTGCTCTCCATTATTGGAAACGTTTTTATTTCTTTAGGACACATTTCTGCTGTTTTGTATTAAATATAGATAGGCAGCACTTTACTTTAAAGGAAGTGTTTTGCTGCTAAGTATGGTGCCGTTCAGTTTTGCTGGCAGTCTGTTTTGTTCAGTAAAACTACTAGTTCTACCACTTTGGTGCCATACATATTTTACAGCAAAGGCAAATCGTGATTCTCCTCCGTTATGCAAGCTGCATCATCAAACCCAGAAGACCAGCAAAGCTGGACTTGGGGAGGGAACATTGGCTTCTTATCTTTTGTACTAACTGAACACAAACCCTTTTTCTTCACCTGAAAAATGTGATTGTTTTATGGGCAGTGCATGTACTATTATATTATATGTACTACTGTGCTTGTGGAGCAGCAAAATCAATGAACCTTGTACACTTTGTGTTGAAATCAAATCGGAACTTTGTGTTACTACTGTTTGCAGCTGCACTGTTCTTAAACCACTAGTTCTCACGCTCCTTTTGGAAAGTTTCAAACCTTTATCTGCGGACACCAGCGTTTCCCCACAGGCACTGGCAAATACTCATTGCAGCATAGAAGTACTCTAACTGCAGCTCAGACACTCTGGTTGTGTTTATGATCTTAACCAGCAGTAATCCAGCTGTACTGGAAATATTAGCTACTTGCTATGCCATGATGCTAGCAGCAGCCCAAACCTTTGTGTTTCTCATCAGTAAACATACAAATCAGATTTTGACAACATTGTATGTCAGAAACTGTGAAATAACTTTTGTGCAGAGTGGCGACAGTGCCTCTGGGAAAACTCAAAGCTTTAAAAATGGTTTAATAGTCTTGCCTTGATCTAGTCTTTGCCACAGTTTTATCTACACCTACATATTTATCTTGACATGCAGTGTGAAGGTTATTTAAATGGAACACCCACAATAAAGGCTCTGAATATATTTGTAAATGAAATATTTCAGCTTTTGATTTTTCTTACATTTGCAATTCATTTCAAGAGCATGGTAGACTTCTTCATTCATTCATTCACAAAGTTTAAATCCAGCTACTTCATGGCTTAATTGTTGTGTGAAGCGTGTGTGTCTTCACAAGTGGAGAAGAAATCACAGAGGTGGCCTGACATATCCCACGTTTTTATATGAATATATTCACCTTTAAGGCTCGACATATAAAACAATATATCGCCATCTAATTTTTTTTTTTCTTCCTCATTTCTCAAGTATGAGTCGGACGAGCTGGAGAAGAGTGTGTATCAGGATTACGACAGCGACAGCGATGTCCCTGAGGAGCTCAAGCAGGACTATGTGGATGAGCAGACCGGTGACGTCCCTGTCAAGAGGTCGGTTCCAAGTCTAAAGAGACATGGCTCATGGGATGACAAGTGAAGTTACTTAGTCTATCTAGACAGTCAGCATGACTGATGAAGAAACAACTCTCATTACTCACATACAAATTAAAACGATCTCTTGGAAACTTTTTAGTAGCAACGATCATTTTAGTTCACCTCTGCCTAACCCTACAAAGCACGCAAAAAGCTAATATAATTGAATTCATTTTCATTTGGGAAGAAATTTGAATGCAATTGAAGAAGAGTCTGTTTTGTCTGTTTCATTATCAGGGAGTCTTGAATTCGGAGGTTCCTATAATTTATGCAAACACCAATTATCTTAGCATTTTATAGCTGTAATTATTAGTTCTTCCTCTCAAATTGATGAGGTGGGCGTCCTAAATAACCACATAAATTTGGATGCTTTTATTTCAGCAGGATGGATTTATGAATTTATAGGCTTCTTTGTTCACTTTGGAGTGTCTTTGTTAAGAAACCTACTGTGCAGCATGTGTTTGTATGTGTGTGTTTTTGCATTTCTAAGAGCTGACAGCAAATTTTACACCAGATTTGCACGGGCCACAAGACACACAGTGCTATTACTTATTCAGTAGTTCCTCATTACAGAGCCATTGGTATAATCATCATTTCCTGTCATGTAATGTACGATTAATGGTATTGTGATGTTTGTGCTCAGTGCTGTCTCATTATTTCACAGGCCTGACACGCCTAATAATTTTTTGCTTCATCCCTCACACATTTTCAATTCCTTTCTCCAAGTGTAATAACCCAACATACAACTATAGTCACTGTAATGCAGATTTTATACTCTTACTGACAGGCATTACAAACAGTTGATTACTGAATGGGCCACATGGTCACATCCAGAAATTAGATGGCCCATGTAATGATTGCTGGCTAATGTGGCTCAAAGATCAGTGTGCTTGAGGATCACCGGTTCACAGACTTCACCACCAGGGTCCTTCTATGTCTCTTGCGTTGTGTAATGGGTTCTGATTGATCAATTATAGAAGTTTGACCCTTGCTAAAGGTTTTGAATACATCTGATCATTGCAGAGGATTAGTGATCTCAACACATATCATAGTCTCGTCTTTTCTGATTATTCTGCCTTACTTTCTTTCCCATCTCCAATTTCTGCACACAACAGCGTGTCCCGAGAGACCATAAGAAGCAGGAAGAAGTCAGACTACAATCTTAGTAAGAGTAATGCACCAATCCTCACCAACACCACCCTCAACGTTATCCGGCTTGTTGGTAAGTCTGACACACACATACATGCTCTTCACCCTTCAAATCTGCCCAGACTTGGCCACAGTGGGTGTCTTCTCCGGCCTGCTTAGATTTCCATTTATTCATCAATTAAGCCAGCAGCTCAATGCAGTCAGCACACTCAGGTGTGACTGAGCTGCACTAATAATGTTTAGCCTTCACCCTGAGCCTTGACCTTTAATTTCCAAAGAGGTGCTTACATGTCTTGGTGATGTGGCTTTGGAACCACTTCCTTGGCAAAGTGCGCCCTTTGGCAATTTGACCCCTTGTGATGTGATTTTCATGTATAAAAAGGAATTAGACAAAGCAATTAGCTTTCCCGTGTGGTCCTGGGCCTGAATACATCTTTTGCTATATGAATTCATTGAATAACTCAGGATGATACTGATTCTCATCATTTCAAATAATCAGTTATTTCCAGTTACTACTTCTAATCATTTGTCAGTAAGTGCACATCCATTTAACCTTTTTTTTTTTCTTTTGTCTTTTTTCTCACAATAGGTAAGGCTGATTTAGAGCCGTATAGAAAAAGGCTGATTTCAAGCAATCACTTCTAATTCAGGCTGTGCAGCTCTTTGATGCAGTTAAATTCTTCCTTTAGTTCTTGGTGCAGAATCAAGAAAAAGGGCATGAAAAATGAGTGTGAGAGAAATATTGCTGCCTCAGTGGCAAAGCAAGCTAGATTGAGTTTATTTCTACTTTTTCCACCGTACACTCATCAGTTCTGAGTCAGTGGTAACCTTGTTACACCCCTGTACCTCTGTACTTCTTTTTACTACTATCCTGTTCTGTAAATGCGTAGGCAAGTAATCTCTTACAAGATTACTTTAGAGTAGAACCATTTCATGCAATGTCAAACTGATACAAACCAAATAAATATAAATAAGTCAAGTACTATATGGATGCCTACGGTGTCACGCAAAATATGACGCAAAATATGTGTTCAGCACGTCCAGACTGGTAACTGTCTTCGTGCCCTCTCTGGACAGGAAAGTACATGCAGATGATGAACATTCTGAAGCCGATTGCCTTCGATGTAATCCACTGTGTGTCGCAGCTCTTCGACTACTACCTGTACGCTGTGTACACCTTCTTTGGGCGCAATGACATGGTATGGTATTTCTGATGTTTTCTACTCATTACACTATATACTGTGACGTAGCACTATGATGTGGTCTATCACTGATGGGCACACACAGGGTTTGGAGTAACCATGTTATTACCACTGACTGATATAACAGTCAGTATTATTTATGAGTGCAGTTACCCCTAAAAATTGATTTGCAACAAAACTTAACTTAATTTCTGATATTTCCCCTATGTCTTTTTTGTTGTTTTTGTTTTTAACGTGTTACTTGCTATACTGTAAAGTAGAGACAGTTTCTCTATCACTTGATGGAAGTTACTTAAAATTACTTTTACTTTTTTGTCTGTTAGATCAAATACACTGAGATTGGGAATAACTATCTTGTTTCATTGCTTCCTGTGTCACAGTAAAAATTTCAGCTAATGATGGGTTTCAGCCTGAGAGCCCATTCTCCCCACTATATTTAAAAACTACCATGTCATTTATACTGTGCCTCACAAAGAGGGAAAGCAGCGTTTGTGTCAGTGTCACCCTCGGGGAAATGGTAATGATGGCAAAAAAATGACTTCTGTCCAATTGAGGTGGAAGAGACAAAGAGGATGAACACTCCACGGGGGCCCCTCCAGTACAGATTATTGGCATGTTTGTTTCTGTGTGTGAAAGGGAGATGAGCAAAGGTGACATACTAGTTGCAAGATGCAACTTGTCAAGGGCTCTCCTCTCTCATCTGTCTCAGCCTGACCACTGTAGATCCATATAAAGAATCAGACTGTGTGTTTGTCACCTTCTTTCTGTCGTCACAACTTCATTTATATATCACTCTTTGTCTGTTACTATCTACATTCTCAACCATTCTGTTCAACTGTGTTGTCCTTCCCCTCACAGTCCTACTGCATCTCCACGATTCTTCTTTTTCAGTTTTTCTGCTATATCTTTAATCTTGCATGTTCTGCACCTTTCTGCAACTTTCATCCCCTGTGTCTTCATCCTGTCACCACTCCGATGCAAATCTCTATCTCCTCTGCCTCTCTCTGAAACTCTCTTTTTCCCAGTGTACCTCTAGTCCTCATTAAGTGTCATTCCATGAACCCACCTATTTCATTAATGGTCTCATTCAAAGAGGCACGTACAGTAAAATGCTAATGTCCTCATGAATATTTAAAAAGATTCTGGAAATTGCTATGCACAATTGCTAGTATTTTGACCTAGGCTCTGCTCTCTTTACACCACTGGAATCAAGATAGAGCTGCTTGACTTTCTCCAATGTAATGGGTGACATTAATATTCAAAAGGGTAAATACCCCCATTATCTGTGTATATTGGCGCTGTCAAGTCAAGCTGCACGACTGACTCTGTCACACACATGCTAAAGATATATTATGTGCTGTACTGATTGAATCCCCATCAACATTAATAATCAGGTTTTCAGCTGGTGGGAGTGTGAGATTTCTAAAAAGTTTTTTTTTTTTTTTTTGCAAAAGTGATTAATGTTTCAAATCATGGAAAGATAACTGGATATTATACCTAGATGTCTATTATAGGAAGAAACAGTGAAAGGATATAGTGAGGAAAAATAGAGCAAGACAGAGATGTGAATATAAAGATGGAGGGAGAATAAAGATGGAAGAGTTGGTACTGTGTCGCTGTTTTGCAATATTATGGCAGAGAGAGAGGCCAGGAGAGAAGCTGGCTGCAAAAGAAGGAAACAGATGCTGAGTCAGAGCTGCACGGAGAGCAGAGAGAGAACAGATCAGTCAAAGTGTCTGACACTTGAATAGATGCTTCTCTGAAAAATGAGTAATAATGCAAGAAAAAATTCTCATTTTCAACTCTTGCCACACAAAGACAGTTCTTCGCATTGGATGTTCTTCATCTTGCATGTACATGTGCAAGTCAGAGTGTTTGTACCTGTGACCTAGAATGAAATAACATTTGAATCTCGTGTGTACGTGTGATGATCTTATCTAATCTGTAAACTATTTAACAAGACTTAATATTCTGCCATTTTATCATGTTCACCTATTTAGAGTGCATTATAAGTGAGCCCTGTCACCTGTACTATTGTGGTAGACTGAAACAGCTTTTATATTGTCTTTGTCTAATCTCCGTTTGAATGCTGGTTTTGGTGCAATCAGTCTATTTTTTCAGTTCAGTGCTTAATCCACAGTGTTATAGTTTTGATTTGAATTTTTGCTTCTTGTTTTTCCTTTCTGCTGTCCATTCATCATCCATAGCCTGTCCCGAGCCCGTCTTTGTCAACTCATGGTGGCAGAGATGCGGGAACAGCCAGGGTGGTGGGCCCTGCCTGTTTGGTAAGAGTAGAACTAGAAGTGTTACGACTACATAGCACTGTACCTGGTTTGTGAGTCCTGAATACAAGTCAACAGTTGTATTGTGGTTGACTTGAAGCTCTTAAGTGTGCGTGACACAATGCAGATCTGAATGTCATTTCAGAGGCATTTAGATGTTGGGTTTGCTGTGCTTTCAACCTCTCTACACTCCTCTTTTACCTGCAGTCTGTCATCTACTGTAGTCAGCGTAATTGTCTGATTTTGATAGTTTCTCCTCCCTCTTTTGGATTAGAGTTGGTGAGAAACAGAAAGTAAAGATTCTCTTGTATCTGACTACGTGAGCTGAGAGCCGATGTTGCCTTGTGTATGTGTGTGTGAGCTTTCACACTGCTGAAATGTGTGTTCATAAAGAGGATGGTGTTTGTGCACAATGCAGACACTAACTGTGTGTGTGTGTGTGTGTGTGTGTGTGTATTCTACAGTATGAGTCATCGGGTCTGGGCCTTATCAGCAGCAGACTGAGAACCACACTGAACCGGATCCAAGAGAGCCTCATTGACATGGTAAGAGTGTAACTCTCTCTTTCTCTCATCCGTTACTCTGTCTATCTCCCTTTTTCTTTTTACCATTGCTCATTATCTCATTGCCTGTCTCATTTTCTGACACAAACATGCTCTCTCCAGTCTATCCCTCTAATCCTTCCTTTATGCCTTAGCCTGTATTTTGTGTCTATCCACTCTGTCCATTCCAACCATATATGTGGTCTTATTGTTGCGAGAACCCACAGCCCATGTTGCCAAAAAACCCATTATGGGTCGTCATTATCTGGCCAGTGGTCACTCACATACACGCACCTCTGTCTGTTTAAATGGCTCTACCAGGGTGGATATGTGTGTTGTTCCATTAAGGCTCTCAATCACTGCTCCTTTCTGTTATACATTGTAGTGAGAATTAGTCTGGTGCAGTCCCCACTCTACACTTTTTTTTATTTTCCTGTGTGTCTTTCTCCAGTCTGTCTTCTCTGTTACACAATGATACAAGTGTCATCTATCACTTCTGACATTCTTCTCGGCCTAGGTTAAAAGAAACAAGACTTAATCTGACTTTAATCTGCAATGCCTCTGAAGTTTTGCTCCCTTGGAAGCGGATATGAAGTTCTGTTGATATTCTGACTTGTTATTATTGTTTTTAGATATAGAAAACTATTCTGTCCCTCGAGTATATTTGTGATAGAAATGTTGGTGGATGACTCGCTGAACTCATATTTGATACTTGGAAGGTTTTATTCAACTAAAAATGTAATCACTTATTCACAGGCCTGTTGTACTATTGAGATGTGACCACTTGTGGAACTTTGGAAGCCAGATGACATTAGCTTAGATTTCATTTCAGACAGATATAAAGCCCAGGGCTGCTTGGCTGGAAAATAAAGAGACTGCTATTGCTTAGTTAGTAAGTAGATTTTTATTGTATGTCACAGCACTCATTAACTCTGAGAATAAAAAAGGAATTGTATTTTGTTTTCCCATGGTGAAATACTGAATGTTATTTTATTTTTCATTTCCTGACCCCGTAGGGCTTCTCTGACTGTTTCTGTAAAATATTGTTTCTGGTTTGATCTGTACCTTCATGTACTGTAACACTGCATGTTTTTCTAATTTGTCCTGAATCTTTAAGAACCTTAAGAAAAGAACTGGCAGAATCCTAAGCCCTTATTTGGATTATGTTAAATTCTGATATGTGCAGTATGCGTGACCTATTGTATTGGGTGTTGTCAGCTAACTGTTCCAGCCAATGACAATGTAAATGATAAGCTGTTATGGCCACCATCAACACCAGTCTGGCTATGGCTGACACGCTCAGTGCTCAGCTGCCTTGTGTGGACAATATGTTCATC
Source organism: Mastacembelus armatus (assembly GCF_900324485.2). Classification (NCBI taxonomy): domain Eukaryota; kingdom Metazoa; phylum Chordata; class Actinopteri; order Synbranchiformes; family Mastacembelidae; genus Mastacembelus; species Mastacembelus armatus. The sequence continues at coordinate 10,074,768 of NC_046643.1, read as the reverse complement.
CTCTGACCAGCTGATCAAAAGGACACAGTCGACAAACTAGGTGGAGGTACAGTTGGGATACTGAGCATTGGACTTACTGAGGCATTTGTGGGCATCTGAGAGAGAGAGAGCAAAGTCACAATTGTTCAAAACCTAAATCACGTGCACGAACACATGCATGTCAGATAAGCATAATCATATGATTTTGTGACCATCTCAAGGTGCCTGATTTAAAAACTACTAAAAAAAACACCTTAGAGTGAGGATGTAGCAGCCTGTATTGGCACATGCTTTAGGTCTGTCCTGTTGCATGTGCAGAACTATTTTAGCTCAGATCAATAAATCATTGGATGTAGGAACAACTCTCAATTTTCCAAACTGACACAGAACTCCCTATTTTTTTTTCCCCTTTTCTTTTGCTCTGTATCTCTTTTCCCACTCTCATGACCTGAATACAATATAGACAGGCACATGCTCATCTATTAAACATATCAGTACAATTAAATGTACATATATGTTTGAAGAGTTACAGGTCTTCAAGAAATACTTTGGATTCATTTTTTGGATTTAGTACCTGGATAAATAAGGAGTTGTATTTTTTATGTTTTGATTTTATATTAAATGTAAATCCTTCTTTTTTTTTTTTTAATGTGGGTATCTTTGCTCCATATTGAAGAAAATGTGCAAAGATTCACAGAGAGAGTAGAAACACAGTCCTCTACCTGCCTACAAATACACATACCTACACACTCCAGAGATTGCAGTAGGGTAGACCTCATTTGTAAACAGATTATAAAGTTAATTGCACACTGCATTTCAATTGAGCCACCGAATCCTTGTGGTTTTGTCCCCCTGATTTGCCGTCGCAACAGTTTGATTCCAAAACCAATGTGGCGGTAATGACTCCGAGTCCCACATGAATGGTAGCGAGATTCCATCTCATCTCGTCTCAGGTACAGAGTGGCTTCAGCTTAAATTGGGAGCTCCACGGGGAAAAAGTAAAAGATCATCCCCTAGTTTATGTTCTGTTTTTCTGCCTCCCGTATTTTGTGATTACCTTTCTGAAACCCCGCCGCTTGTCTGCATGTGACAGTTTTCATTTCGAGCTCACTCTCTTTTGACTTTGAATATTTCATTTAGAGTGTTTGCAAGGCTGTGAGGCTAGAGAGAAACTTCTGAGAGTGGTAGAGATATACCGGTAATTGCTTTGTTTAAATATTTAGCATTATCCACAAAACATGTGTTACATAATGTTTAATCACATGCGCTCTCATCTACTCCAATTCCACTCTACCAGAATGTGAAGTGATGAATTGTTTTACTTGAAAGGAATCAGATGATGTATAAAATAATGATGCGTTAAAGTCCTTGCTTGAAAAAAACAAAAAAAGTAAATCTTTTGGTGATTCAGCTTGGAGCAATTTAGATGACAGTGCCATATCAGAATATGAACCCCATCTGTGGCCATATTGTTGCTGCCAGACAGTTCAGCTGTGACAGCTGTTTAGAGCCCCTGCTGCAGGCAACGCTGTGAAGAGAGCTGACACAGGCTAGCATTTCCAATGAAGGCCATCTCTGGTTCACCATCCTTATCACTTCTCTCATGGCTCAAACCAGATATATATTTACTATTTCAATCAGTTGATTCTTCATACTTCTCTCTCTAACTCTTTTTTTTCCCTTCACGTTTCCTCCTGCCATCTTATCTGGCTGTGTCTCACTGTCTCAATTACATGCTTCTCAACTTTTAGCACAAATAAATGCTTGTATTACTCTTCATAGTTTATTGGTGCTTCTGACATAATATACAGTGGTGTGTTTGTACTTTTTTTTATTATCCAACATTGGCCCAGACATGATGATAAGATCACAGGGTTGGAAACTGCAATGGAAATGTCCTTTTTTTTTTCTCCCCCCATTTCCGATCCAGTCTTGTTGAAGTTAACCCACAGTTGTGTGTTTGCCTTTAATACCTCTGCATTAGCTTAGAGCGGGGCTCAGGCTTTTTCGGGCCTGGCACTGAAACAGGAATGAGAAGTCGTTTAATTTCTTGTGTTGACTCCAGTAATCTGGCAGTGAGGGTGCCTGCACATTGATGGACTAGAAAACACAAATACTAAGACAGTTTAAATTTTAACCAACAATTTAACACACACAGGACTGTAGCTCTGTCAACATCCTTCCTCCATTGAAGTGCCTGCCCAACACACTTTGACTTTCTTTTTCCTGCATGTCCTCCAGTAGCAGGGTGATAATCCCAAAGCATGTGTTGTGGTTGTGGTTTGCAGCGCTGGCTTGGCAGAGCCAACACAATCTGGCATGCTGCCTCATGATGGACACAGGCTCATGTCACAGTGCAGACAGGCTGCATTTTCTCATATAACACACTACACGATGAACCCGGTCATTAGTTAGTTTCTCTCGGGGGCACATCATTGTCCAGACTGGTGTCTTTGTTGTGCCCTGCTGTCTCGCTCTATGAATGGTGCATCATGCCAGAGGGGATTGCCATTTTACAGCTATTATAGATCATAACTAAGCTGCATGGTGCCACTGTTTATACTGCAGACATCAGGATATCACAAGTATTGAAATTTTGGCTGGGCTTCATTGGAACTCACACACACTCACTTCATTGATAGGCCCAGCTGCAGGTCATGCTCCTGAGCTGCGATGAAGAGACAGTTGATCCCTGTGGAGGCAATAACTCGTCTTCTTGTCGGCTTCTTCTTTGCCTATGACTCATCGCATCTCCCAGAGTTACACACATGAATTTACAGTAAATCCTTTGCATTCTGCAACTCCCCGTTTTTTAAAAGCACTTTACACTTCATTTTGGTCCATTCACATTGAGGTTTCTTAACCCAAGGTATTTTACTTCTTTTATCATGGCGGTTTTGTCATCCCAAAGCAGGTGCAGTAGAAGAAGTTGCCAAAGATAGGCTGATAGGGGCCAGGCGGTGTCGCACTAAATAAATGAAGCTCCTAATTCTATTTGACATTCTTCTAATGAGAACCAAATTTCTAGTATTAGAGTGACAAAGAGGTGCAATAGGATCCACTTGACAGTAATTGCCTGGCAGCCAGTCCACTCAGCTTAGCCATAAATCTCTACAGAACGGATTGGACAGGAGTAAGCGGTCAAGATAGATTGACACTTTGCAACTCCCAGATGATTCTTCTGTCATGCCTAGGCTGATTACTGAATTAACAAGTTTTTACAATTATTTCGTGTTTACTAATTGTGTAGGAAAATAACGTTTCCCTGCAATGCATCTTGCCTCTCATTTTCCCTGCAAATACTGAAATTCTTTGGGTTTTTTAAAAATGGCTTAAATGATAGGTTATTCAAAATTATTACTTATTTTATTTTAGATCGATCAGTTAATCAGTAGTTTTCTCATGAAGAGGCTTTTAAGTGTTTCACTGTATTTACATATGTTTTTTGTATTAGTCATCTATGTTGAGAATAATTTCTTGTTAATCCTCCAGGTGTTCTGTATATGTCATTACTTTACATAGTTCAAATGACAGATCTGGCGGACCTGATACTGAAAGGGAGCCCCAATCTGTCTGCTGCTGCTGACAAATAGGACCTCCCATTACCACCTCGAAACTACCTCAGGCTGTTACTCAAAATTGAGCTGCTCCCAACAAATAACCCAGTGGACGTGCGGGGAAACCCAATGATGCCCTAGCAGAGGTGGGCCCTGACTCAGCACTTTAGAAAAAGAGAATTTGTTGGAGCCAAGTTAAACCCATGCCCTGCAATGCAGACCAAGACTACTTAATGGCAACAAGGGAGACAGTTTTTGTCGTTTGTTTCCCCTTTGCTCAGTAGGAAACTGCTGGGCCCAGCTTTTGGGTGGTTTTGTGTTTAACAAAATAGTAAAGAAACGCAACTATGTTCTATTCAAAATGTCAAGAGTTTCACAGTAAAATGAGATTAGGAGTGGAAACTGGTAGGAATTTCCCCTCCACCCAGTTCTGAAAGGAATTGTTGATCCTGATTGATTTATGCAAAACCTCTCCCTGAGGCATTATGGGAGTGAGGTTACGTGTCCCATATGAATGTCATAAAGTACAGCAATAACTTATTGTATTTGAGTCCAACACACACACACACATTCATATATATATATATATATATATATATATATATGTGTGTGTGTGTGTGTGTGTGTGTGTGTGTGTGTGTGTGTGTATATAAATATATATGTATATATATATATATATATATATATATATGTGTGTGTATACACATTCTTTTTAACCGTCTATCCTAATTAAGAATAATTTTCATCTGGGTAAATTTCTCAGCCTCTTCTTTGATCTGTTTCATGAAAAACAGCACAGGCTGAAAGTCACGCCGCTGCCGTTCTGGTGATATCCCTGTTGTTCAGTCCTATTCAAAGCGCTATGCTTATCTGTTTTGAAGTCCCTCCCTGGCCGTTCATTTTTATGTGTTTTCTTTTCTTTGGGAATTCCAGGGCTTAATTTCTAATCATTACACCGGGGTTGATAAGCTCCCTAGCTTTGATGCTTGATGTCTTCATTTTTACCAGTGCTAGTCCACATGGGGAAACAATCTTTGGCGTCAATATCTCAGAGAAACAAAACTCGTTTCCCCTTTTCCTTGCACACATAATACAAAGGTCCTTAAAGACCCCAACCCATTTTAGGGGGAGTTTATTTAGTCTTATGTGTTTTTCCTGTAAACACCAGAAATAGCTTTTTATATTTAAATTCACGTCGAATGGTGCTTCCACATGCTGACTTGCTCTGTTTTGAACCATTCGCGTGAATTATTTATCAATGGATGAAGTCTTTTCAGTGCCTGACAGTAAAGACACAGACTGCACTAAAAGCAGAAAAGCAGTGACATGGGTATAAAGACTACATGAAAGTAATTTGACCTTAGCTGCTCTGTACTTTCTTTGGATGAAAAAAGAAAGGATGTTGTTTTTGTCATAATTTAAACAGACAGCCTACAGAAGGCCATAAGCAGAATAAACCTGTTAAATATATTTGGGTATTAAGGCATTTAGTTATTTTTAAATATATATACACATAAGTCTATTGGGTCCCTTAATGTGATTCATATATTTTACATCACTTCGCCTCTTAACGTGTGCAGTAATATTTGGGTGCCGATTATTAAATTGTAATTGTAGCATTTTTTTTCTTGGCGGTTTAACTGCGGCTGTCACTTATACAAAAAGAATTTAATAACTATAGTAAGAGTAAATGCCTTTAATTAGCATTTAGATTCAGTGTATGATATGTACAGAATAGAAAGCGCTTTGAGAAGATTAAAGAAGGCCATTAAAGTGCCCTTTAGGTATATCTGTGACACATGCATATTAATAACTTTAATCTGCTCAGAGCATTATGTTTTTTGCAGAAGCAGAGTGGGTTGTTAAAGTGTATCAAATGACTGAAATTATCTATGTGTCACAGGGAAATCTTTCTAGTTATCATGTAGCAATAAGCTCTTAAAATAGTGAATTATCACAAGAGCCACTTCTGTTCCAAAACATGGTGAGCTCACAAAGACGCATGTTCTCTCCTCCAGCGCTGGTTATCGGCCTCAATTTTGTTACTTTAATTCAGATTCTAATAAACATTCATCCACTCATGAGGCTGTTTCCTATTGGTCTCTACTACACCGAATAGACATACATTGGTTTGCAAACTGCTGCTTGACCAGGTTAGCAAAAGGTTGATGCATTGTAGGCAGGCCAGAGGTCTGTGTTGTGCTGCTACTACAGTATGTATACATTAATTTCTGCTGGCTGAAGGATGACAATATATATGTTGCCTGCATGTTTTCTCTCAGAATTACTCTTCGTCGTTTCATTTCTGTCAAAGTAGTCTTCTCTGGGTATTGGGGTTATTCTTCAGAATTATCTGTAAGAAATTCTGCTATCAAAGTACGTCTCCTTCCCTAAAGTATGTTATTTATTTGTTAACGCTAATCACTCCTGGTCTGGACTAGGATTTGTCAAATATGTTTAGCTGGTTAAACTAATTAAGTGCTAATTAGAAATGACGTGTGTCTTGATTTACACTGTGCGACTTTAACAAGAGACAGCGACAAAAAAAAAAATCTCTCTGTTTGTTAGGGCTGGGAGTTTAACGCGTTAAATTAAATGCTGATTAATTGATTATAGAACCAATAACGCATAAAAAAAAGTAGAAAAATGCGATTTAATGCGTTATTTTTTATGCATTATTCTTTCTGTAACGAACTGACATTAAAGTCCCAGCCCTAATCTTTATCAAACCACATATATGTATTCTATAGTGTATTATATCAGTAACTATGACAACACTTGCAGGTTATAGGCCTGTAAAATATTCCTTGATGGTAGATGTGTATTCTGAAATAGTCTCTATCTGTATCTGTTCTGTTGTACTTTCTGTTATTACCTTGGTCTCTGAAGCAAACAACTGAAATGAGGGCATATTTGCTTCATGTGTAGGTACAATAGGGAAATAATTATTGTGTTATCACTGAAGACCTCCTACTACCATTGTCTTGATTAAAAATTTGCATAATTGCATAGATTACTCTCAAACTGTCAGATGAATAAACTTCATTAATTAAACATCAGTCTGCTCCTGTGCAGTAGGTTCGTTTTATGAAACCTATTTAAAGGAATAAGTCTCTTAAAAAGCAATTAGAAGGAAGACGGAAAGGTGAATCTTTACATCTGTAAACAATATGCTCTACATTTTGTAGTTGAGGTCACCAGTGTGAATTTTTCAACCATCACTCACACACAGCAGAGTCCACTGGACTGTTTTTGTGTGTCGGTATCTCGATCTTTTATGAGGACTTCTTTCTGTTCCTCTTTGTGTTGAACAAATTGTACCCTGCAGTGCATTCACAGTGGATGAAGCCAGCATTGTTTATTACCTGCACGACCTGACGTTTACTTTGGGCCTCACTTCCTATTGTGGCTGTTGGTCTTAAGAGTACTCAGCTTTTTAGGTTTTTCCCAAACCAAAATCTCTAATTCATGAAAACAAATCAAGTACTATAGTGTAAATGTAATCAAAGATCTATAATTTGATTATAGGCCAGGGAATTTAGAGATGATACAAATATCATCCCTAAATTCATATTGTTGGCTCTTTTTTGCAGATTTAGTGGTTATTACTGCCACTAAATGAATCAAACCTCCCCAGCTGTTCCTTATATCTGTAAACTTCATATTTCAAAATAAAAGACTGCTTTACATAACATACTACTAGTTCTTTTAGTTACATTTAGACCACAGATTGTGCCTTTAAAATATTACAAAAAAAAAAACAAAAAAAACTCAAGAGTCATGATGTACTGAGTCCTGGGCTATAATGAGGGGTCAGTACATCAGGGATGTGGATTGAGCCTAACAGATAAAATTCATAGAGCACTCCCAAAGATAAAGAGGGAAGGTAGAGTTATTATTGGAATACTTTTCATGTGGTCTTTTTATTTGCCATGACACACTGCCTATACTTGGAAGATTTCTTTTTGTCTTCATTTCTTGTGTTTTCACAAGATGGCCACTCAACACTCCAGGTTCTTTGCTGGTGTTTAACTGTGTCAGTGGCTGATCGTCATTTGTGTTAGTACACTGAAGTGAATGTCTTCATGGCGGGAGATCAAAATGAGCATATTTTACTTCCCATAACCTGCCAAATTGATGTCAGCTGTATAGAAAGGAAGCCTCCTCTGGCTAGAATAAAATTTGCTCTGTCGACTGAGTAGTGTCTTTAGGTCTGACACAGAGACTGTTCTAGCAAATGCAAGAAAAGTAATTTGAGAGTGTTTTATTGAACAGTTCTCCCATGCTTGGATGCACTTGATATACAGGAAAAATAATTCATATGGTTTTCATAATAAACTCAGCGCAGCGCCTCACGACTGGGTTCATGTTAATTTTGCTTTTGTCAGAACTGATTTCTTTCCATCTCTGTCTTGTTTCCCCTCAACAGGAAACTGTTAACTATGAATTAGCTCTTAATGTCACATGCTAATGACTGGATTCTTAACTTGCCAGTTTCAAACCTCAGGTTTCAGGAAGGTTTGATTACTACCAATCAAGGCAATTACATTTCTGTAATTTGTAATATATGTGTGAATATGTGTCCTCTACATAGCCACATATACTATACATAGATATACTATAAAGCCGTCTATCATCAACGTACCAGAATAAAACAATCAAATGTTTCAGTCAACATCTTATACTGAATAATAAAAATTACCGCTGACCAATAATCACCATTCTATGTTATTGCTTATAACAGGTGCACTGTACTCTACTATGGAAACGCGTTTTCACTGTTTGTGTCAATGGGATAGCTGAGTGTCCTGTGTATTTTCAGCAGCTGTGGGATGTAAATTAAAGGAACTATGACCTCTTGACTATAAGTCATGCTGTATGGAAAGGTCTGCTTCATCCCCTGCTTTTCAGTCCCACGTATGACTTTGACAAATCTATCTCTGATGCTTTAATTTGTCCAATATGGCATTCTTTTGCTTGTACTTGGCAATGCAGCTGACACATGGAGTTCATTTACTTTTGTCAGGCTGCAGTCGTGTGTCTTTCTGATCAGCATAAAAGTCATATCATTGTTTGCGCAGTGATATCTTTGAGGATATCAAACAACAAAGTTACACTAAAGATGTTTACACCAGGTCTTTGATGATAACTAAAGAGTCAATATCTTCATATATGAAGCTATTTTTACAAGCTTGAGTAGTAGTTATATGTTTATCTGTTTCTGGGGTAAATCTGAGGTAGTTCAGCAGCTGCGTTTTGTTGCGTATCTACGAATAATAATTCCCACAGGATTAGGAAGATACTTGAGCAAAGACTTTTAATCAATCATTTGTTAGAATTAATTCATGGGAGAAAAAAGCTTTATGATTTCAGCTTCCTTTGCATTTATTTGCAGATTAAAACAGACAAGGGCGCTTGAATTACACACAAGTATTTTTATCCATTCCATTAACATGATAGATGAACTAAGTATCAGCCAGTGTTTGTGTGTTTATACTCAAAGATTATTTAAATATTCAGTGCCACCAAAGGACAACAACAGCAGGAAATTATGTTAATGCTATTCTGTCAAATCATGTTTGCTTTTGTGAGCAGATAATAGTAGTAGATCAAGCATCTAATAAACTAATAAACATGAAATACACGCTCAGGGCTGATGCTGTCTCACATTTGGTTGTGCATGTCACCCCAAACAGGTGAAGAGATAAAACCCTCGCAGCACATCTGAAATTGTGTTTGCACTCACATTCTCACCTTAGAATTGGAAAAGTGGGCACATAAAAGTCTAAATGTCACCGATGTTTTTTTTTTTTTGCCTGTTTGTTTTTTCTTTTTCCTTTTTCACCTTTTCCTTTCAGTCTAGCCATTGCATTCACCTGAAGAATTCCTGCTGAGTTTTCTACAGTTAGAAAAGAAACTCGACTCTCATCCCGACGGCCTTCTTTTCCTTTTTTAAACAGTGTTTATTCTTCAAGAGCACAGCCAATGAAAGGTCAGGCCTCATGTGGAGTGATTAAAAATAGACCAGACTTTGCTCTAATGTCAGACTAATGCAGCCAAAGCTGAACTGCTAGAATGACTTTCATAATGTAACCCATTGATGAAAGCAGCTAGCGTAATGCAATAATGCATCAGAATGAAAGGGATCAAGCTAGGAAATACAAATGGCTGCTCAGCATCAGTTCAGTGGTTGCTGCTCTGTAGGAGAATTGAATATGTTGTTTCCATAAAATGTATATCTCATATCTTCTATTGGTTTTTAGCTGAATAACTTGAGTCCAATATGGAATACTGTAAGTGATTTTATTCATAGAAATCACACATTAAAATGTTTCATCTGGAGGCGCCTTTAGAGACTGGCTTACTGAACAAATTACTTGTCAAAGGCACGCCTGAATTTATTTACTGTTTTGCTACTTAGAAAATGAGCGATCAATCTGTTTTACAAATACTCTATGCAGATAGACGTGATGGCTGAGGTTTTATTTTTTGTTGTATTTTTTTTTACCCAGGGCTTTACAGCCACAGGAGACCAACAGCTGCAATATTTTTTCATCGCTGACATCCATTTCCTGCAATTATTTACAATCTCGTGTTCTGTAATTTTTTTACGATCAGTTTTTTTATTTACATGTTGGTGTGCCTGTTGCTGTTGGTGTGGGACATCACCCATTCAAATGTCCACCAGTCGATACTGCACGAGAGGTGTTTTTTTGTCATGTTCCAAATCTTAAATCATTTGTCACAGTTAGAGCCAGGTTCTAATGGCCTTTCTGGATCATCTCCATAACAACTGCATGTGTGTCAGTGTCATGTGCTGTGAAGTAACCATTCACTGTGCTCATGTTGTTGTGGCTTGAAAATGGAAATGATGACATGACTGGAGGATAAAACTCGATAAAGCACAGCTTTATAGACTAAATACTTGCCATTAGTCATCTAATCAAATTTTTATTCCAATCTGTGCACTTTGAAGCATGAGATCCATAAGTGAATCCTAAAAAGTACCTTGGACAAAAGATCAGTGTATATTGTCTGTCTTATCTTTAAAAACCAATAGAAGATATGAGATATACATTTTATGGAAACATCATCTTCTATTCTCCTATAGAGCAGCAACCACTGAAAAATCAGGCATAAAGAAATTGATTCTCTATAAAAAGACTTTAAACCTGATTTAAGAACATAACTTATTCATTAATAACTTGTTATTTAACGTGTCTAATGTATTAATTTTGCCATCCGTGCTCAGAAGATTTCCATTTAATAGTTTATTTTATTCACGTGTCTGACATTTAAACAGTATTTATATTTGCAAAGAGTTGCTCTTGGGAGAGATATATTGCTCCATAGGGAAGTCATTACATTCTCTACACTGTAAAAGTAATAGAATTAATCTTCTGAATGTGATAAAATTTTATTTCAGGCTGATAAAGGTTTCTGCAACACTGAAAGTTTGGTTGAGTGTAGATGGGGAATGTTAGAGGGAAGGTTGCAGTTTTCACACAGGAGGAGATGGTGCAGTCCGAAGAATATGTTGTCTGCAAACTGTGCATTTTTGTTGTGTACGCCAGCCTGTTAATATATCTTATCCTAGTGAATGGATGGTTCTAAGTAAGATATTATCTTCATAAAACTGTGCACATCGCTGCCAGTTTTACAACACTGTATCTTCAGCACAAGTTTTTTTTCCCCCCTATACTTCCTGCTTTACTTCTGTTTTCAGTGATGATGAACCTATGTAGACCTTTTTTTTCTTCGATAGATTAGAAATGATGTAATAACTCATTTCCTTATTATAGTATATATTATACTACATTAGCTGCTTGGTGCAGTGGTAAAAGTTCTCCACTGGTCATATAAAATGATGGTACTCATACACAATATTAGACCCAGATTGCATAGGAGTGGGCTGTGTAAATGGATGATATGGTACAGCATTAATAGCTCCCATTCATTCATTACCTGCATGATTGCTATTGATCTGCTAGAAGCTTTTTCAGCACGTTTGGTGCAATAAAGTGCAAATGTCCCACTGTGATACATCATGCTATCCAGGCACGCTTTATGGAAAATAATATGATCTACCCTGCTGTATGGAATCTCAATGGCTTTGTATGCATATACAGATTATTGTGATTGATTGAAAGGGATTTAGGTTGTAATCTTTCTTTTTCTGTTTCAATTGTTTTTCAAATGAAGGGATAAAAGGTTTGCTGGGTGCAGAGCTGTAGTAGAATATATCAAAAGGAAGATAAACGCTGGCGTTGAGGAGTGGTTGGTCAGCAGATTTTTAGAGTGCGTGGGCTGTGGCTGGGACTGAGTTCCACAAGGTTGATTACATTTCAGATCATGCATACCTTCCAGCATAACATCTACATTTTGTCTTCATTTTGCAAGTAAAGGTTTAGTTATGGCAGGTTAACTGTGAAAGCAACTATAACTTGATCCTCTTACCATCAGCGTGCATCACAATTAAAAGTGATAGTTCTAAATAATTTCTTTTATCCACTGCTGCCTCTGCCACCTGCTCCCTGCACATCTAATAAAACAACAATAACTACACTTCCAAGCATGTATAGGCACCCCATAAAATTCATGTCAAAGCTGAATGACTGTGCTCCTCATAATAAATAGAGCACTAAATGAACATTTTTGACTCAACCTGCTATCCTTCTTCCAGGAGGCAGTAGGGGAGAATGTAGGAGTCCACGGCCCAACAGAGGACAGGAAAGAGAAGGTGCCAAGCCCCCACCTCAGCCAACTGGTGGTCCTCACTAATAGCGGGACTCTTTACGGGCTAGCACAGAGGGTGGTGGCAACTGAGTCTCTGTAAGTACTCTCTACACACTCAGGTAAAATCTGAAATAATGTCTTTGCATATACACTCAGCACTCTGCATCTTAAATCATGCGAAATGTAAGTAATTATAAAGTGAGCTATGTAATTACACCCTAAAAAAACACAAAGCAGTGCTTGTTTTCTGATTGCTCTTGTGTGTCCAGCCAGTGTGATGTAAGTTGGCAGATGTATTCATTGAGGCTTTTTCTCTGATGAAGTTAGAGACGTTCTTGTTCACTCACCTCAAGGTGGTCATAACATGATTATAGTGTTACACAGCAGGGCCATCACAGTCTGTGTTTTCAAGAATTCACACCAATAAGGCTTGTTAGATAACACAGTTGTCAAAAGGCAAAAGCCTTAGAAGAATAATGAAAGTAGACAACTAGACCAAGATAGTAACCATGATAGTCTGGAAGAGAAAGATTCTCTGAGGAGAGAGGAGAATGCCTTTTCTGAGCAGAACTGCATGGTGAGTTTTTTTCTTTTTTGTCAGACATGCACAGAGCAGATCCCATTTTAAACGTCAAAAAAAAAAAAAGTTGCTGCTCAGTTGTTCACCAGCAAAGTGAGCAAATCGATGAAGTGCGAGAGACCTAGACCAAAAATCAAAGACAGGAGCTCAATGAAGTGGCCGTCTCACTGTTGTTTGCCCTTCTAGCTTGTTGTTCAGGTGCTTGTATTTGTACAAGCATGATCAGATAAGTGTGAACTACAGGATGTGCTTTTCTTTTTTTTTCTTTTTTTTTTTTCCTCCACGCTACACCATGTTGCTGAAGAAAACACAAAATGTTCCAGCTAACCTTAATGTGATTTTCTCTGCCTCATGGAGAAAACAAATGTGCACTGGGCTCATTTGGGGTCTTGGCTGTGTTTAAGGTAGTGCTTTCAGATTTAGCAAAAGACCTTATAGTAAAAATATTTACTCTTTCTTTTAATATATTCTGCAGCATCCTGAGACAGTATGTTAAATGAGCAGCTGACTATGTATCAGAATGAGTTAAGAAAATCTTTTCTTACATTTTAACATTCAAAATATTAATATTCAAGATATTGACACAATTTTAATTGGGCTTTAAAAATTAAAGCAAAACATGATTTGAAAAGTGATTATGTTTGACTAAAGCTACTTGGTTAATTTAGCCAGGCTGCTTTAGTGCAGGCTGCTTTATACATTATCTGTGTATATAGTAAGTCAGTGAGTAATTAGAAGTAGGGGATTGCATATCATACATTTGTTGGTAATTAAGAAAAGTTGAAGACATTCAGACCACTCCTGAGACTGAACTCTTAGCTTTGTTGACTCTGTTGTGGTGTTGTTTTTGTTGCTGACATGGAAGTGTGAAGAAATCTCTAGCTCTGTACTGTAGCCTTGCTGAACTTTGAACTCACTCCTGGATTTCAGTCCACTCAAACCTGCTCTGGCAGTTTTTGTTCGGCGTACGATAACACACACATATCAGCCCCACTGAAAAGGCTCATTCACGGAGGAATTGCAGATATTAGATCTGTCTGCAGTGAGTCAGGTACTTCTGACAGAGAGTCAGAAGTACCTTTCAAATTGAATTGACAACAGATCTAAGTCACCAGAGGAGTACTGAAAAGGGACAACTAATTTTAATCCAAGAATATGCTCGCAGGGTTTGATTCACTGACGCCTGAGTAAAGGAACAACACTCTACAGGTTGTGCAGGTGAACTTATTCATTCACTTGATCAAATTAACAGAGGTAACATCTACATCTGAAGAGTCTGAGGAGTCAAAGCCTTGGCCTTGTGCTTTATTAATGCTTTTTTTTTTTTTGGTAAGGTCACTTGTGTTCAGTGAGAAAAGCTGAGCGATGTTATTAGTTACAGTAGTTTGTGGATCAAGCATTCAGCTTGTTGGGAGGTGTTTTGGGAGGAGGCCCAGCTACACTCCCTAAGTGTCAGTTGCTCCCATTCAGGTCTTCAAACCAAAATCGAAAGTAATGTCAATGTTAATAGATGTGTCACTTTTGAAAAATACAGAAACATGACCTAGTAATTGCATTTTGTTTTGTGCCATGCCAGAACATTTTCAGACCTTATTATAGTATCATTATTGAATTAATAGCTTTCTCTTTTTTGTGTTTGTTTCTCAGTGTATTTCTAGCTGAACAATTTGAATCCCTTCAGTCCCACCTGGACACCATGATGCCTGCAGCCAAGAAGCCTTTCCTGCAACAGTTTTATTCCCAGGTACTTAACACACATTCATGATTGACCTTAATCTGTAATGGAGTGTGTAATGTGTATCATTTAAAAGCTGATTGTTTAAATTATACCATAGCAAACAAGCAATAGCTTTCATTTAAGAAATATTACAGTTGCATTTATTTGTCACCATAATTCTGTATTTTAGTTTTCCTGTTTAAATGTTGTTTACTACTTAAACTCTTTGAAAATCACACACTACTAATTATAATCTGTCTTTCTTTCTCAGACGGTGTCTACAGCCAGTGAACTGCGGAAACCAATATACTGGATTGTGGCAGCTAAGGCCATTGACTATGAACAAATGCTGCTCATGATGGCCGGGGTTAAGTGGGACATTAGGGAAATAATGTCACAGCACAATGTATATGTGGATGTCTTGTTAAAGGTAATGATTCATACAAAAGGCAGACTATTGGGTGACTGTTGATATAATATGATGGGATATGGTATAGTTGGAGGACACAAGGATCTTTAAATTGAATGAATGGGATCATTAAAGTTACATTAACTGAGTTTTTTTATTTATGGTATGTATTTTATCGTCTTGGGGCAGGGATAAACAAGGTGTTAAGCTGATGTGGGTTATTTACACATGCAGCAGAGCAACAACAGCATTTTAGCAGGTCAATGCAAGTAATACGTTATGGGCCACAAAGCCAAAACACTGAGCTGAAAGCATACTAAAACCTACAGCATCAGATAACCACTGGCTCTTTGTCAACTCATATTTTACTTCAATCCGTTTTTAAGGATTTTTCTAAAAATATTGATTAGAGCAGGCAGACTTTTGTCACATTTCGCCTGATTATGTTTTTAAGGCAAATGTTAATTAGTCCCAGTGGAGCGTGGGTATTTATTTGTGCTGCATTAAGCCTCTGTTCAAAGACGAGGATGGAGACATCGTTACAACAGCTTTCTCTCACGTTTTCTAAATATAAGAAGCAAACATTTCCCTCACAAGTGTTGCATCATTTGTATTGTCCATTGATACTGAGGCTACTGGTATCCTTATTGAGGTTTGTAGCTTTATTTTTGTGTAGTTGTGTTCCCATGTTTGGAATTTTTTTCCCCACTGCATCCTTCCGGTGCCATGCAGTATCCACTTGACACAAAAGGTAGCTAGAATGGATTTCCCTTTATCTAGGAATGTTTTTTGTTGTACTTGTCAAATACAATCTGAGTCATTTACATAAAGTATTAGCCTTTACTCCACTTAAAGTCAGAAGTCCTTCTTGGTCCCCATGAGTTTAAATTCGTTTTGCAACATTTTACTATCAATTATTTGGGAAAGTGTGAATAATTTAAATATAGAGAAAGGTGAGCTGTTGAGACGCCAATAAAATCTACCCAGAAGTTTCAGCATTGTAAAATATATTTGAGCTTACCATTCCCTGAAGTATTTTTGGAAATGGTAGTTTGCCCCTAAATGTGTGCTTTTATGCATGCTGGCTACTTATCCCATTATAAATTCTTTATGGGGTGGAAGGACACGCGGCACAGTGACATTCAGAGACAGAACAGTCTGCAGTGCTTGCTGTGGTGTGAAATCCTGAATAGACCATCACTGAACCAAGACAAATCCTCATATATGCCTCAGCATATCTTAGAAATCTGGTAATTATTCACACACTAAATTACAAATGTTCTTCACATCCCCCTAAGATAAAGTTCTAGACATATATACTGTATTTACAGTATATATTTACCATAGGCTTCAGTTCACAGTAAAAATGATCTGCTTATTATTAAAAAAGAGTCAAGCTCACCTTTTGAATTCCTGAATGACTCCTTGGTCTTTGTCTGGCTCTGGCAGCTCTGAAGTTAAGCCTAACTAATTTAGCTTATGCTCTAAATTACCTGGAGGGAAATCACTATCTTGCCGGTCTGGTTTAAACGCCGTACCATGTCGAAACGGTCCAGCTGATGGACTTACATGGTGCATACTCCAACCCACATGTGCTATTCTCCATCAGGCACTAATAACCTTCTCTGCCAACTTGTCAGACACTCATAATTCATATGGATTGTGTTGTGTGTAGTGATTGAAGAGAGTGGGCTACATTTTGTTGTACTGCACGCAGGAGAATATTTTATTCATGAATTCAGGTTGATCACTAGCATTCAACAATGACACTGATTTGCATATAAAGTGGCAAGGAAACTCAGCAGCCTCAGAATGAGTTCATTGACAAAATGCTCAAACTGTTGTGAGGCTGTTTCTGAATGAATAACATTTCATTCTTGGGTGGAAAGTTAATGTGAATGCATGCCTTAAAACTGAGGTTCATTTTTTAAAATTGTGACACAGGTTGAATATTTGTAAACACCCTTTTCCTGACATATGTCCTTCATGGTTATGTGCATTCCTTATGTACTGCAATTTGCTCTGCATAAACAGCAACGCTATGTCATCCATAATTAATCATATTAGAGTTCACAACACATGTTTAGCATATCTGACACCGCTGTCTATGCAAAGTGGTTGTGGCTACAAACAGGTAACATGGCTCCATATGACTGAAATGTATTTAACATGATTTGGGGCATGGCCTGGTCTCCATCAATTCAGACTGAGACATCATTTTACTCCCCATAATAAAGCAGAGTCCCTGTACTTTAACCCAAACACACTGAGAAAAGCTGCTTTCTCTTGCAAAAAAAAAAAAAAATTGCTTTGATTCATGTGATTTATTTACACTATGCTTTTATTTTGTGTCAAAATACCAAAGTATTTTTAAAAGGACATAAGCTGAGACTAGCTGAGAAGAATATATGATAAGGACTTTTGTTTTCTCTGAGCGTAATCTTCCCCTTGACTATCATGTATTCCTTCTGCTTGCATTAACCCTGATCTGTTCAACTTCACTTTTTCCTTCATTTTCTCAGGAGTTTGAGCAGTTTAACACACGGCTTGGCGATGTTTCCAGACATGTGCGCATCCCACTGCCTGTGTCCAATGTGCTGTGGGAGCACTGCATCCGTCTGGCCAACAGGACTCTTGTAGAAGGGTAAGCAAGCCATAAAACACCTCTTCAGCATCAAGGTGATGTGTGCAGCCTTGTGGTGAGCCTTTTTTTATGAATCATTGTTAAACCTTCAATCAGTAAACAGTGATTCAAAACCCACTGTGGCACAGTCCTTGATTTACAGTATGAGGTTGCTTGTTTAAGATGAAACAAAAAGAGCTGTGCTCATGCAAAAATGTATTTATGGTATTTTGAATATGTATTCATAAAATTGAAATCTGTTTTAGAATCAATTATTGGTAAAATTAAATATTGGTAGTTTATCAGTATAGGAAAAGCCTCTGTTAGCATGCAGCTATTCGAATAGTATGTGAAGTTGCCTGTTACTGCACTGAAAGGAGAAAAGAAATGCACAAAAAGTCTTTTGTCTTGGTTGCTTAAATCTCAGGTTACAGTCATAATGATAGTCATAGTGACCCTGAACTTGTGTCGTGCATAAACAGTATGTGAGTTATTGCATCATAGGTATTTGAGCCCCCACCCCACTCTCATCCAGCCTTTACAGGAAAGCCTTCAGAGAAGGTGGCTGAGGAGTAAAGTCATTTTTTCTCATTTTTATGCCTTTTGCTTTTTTCTCCCCATGTTTATCCCTTAGTTTGAACATCTGCACAGCATAAATTACTTTTTTTTTTTTTTTTTCTTTTCTTAAGGGAGACTCCTATTAATTTTTTTTTTTCCTTTTTTTTTTGCATGTTGTCAAGCACACTGTAGAACAGAGAAAATTACCTACAGTGCAGAAGAAACCTGACGGCTTTGTTGCCAAGCTCTTCTGCAGTTATCCCCTAAGAATGCCACTTTAAATTCCTGCTGTCCTCCTCTAGCTGGCAACCCTCTCAGGCTTCACCAAAGCACCGTCAGGGAATTGCATGACAGAGGCCACTCACACAAACCATAAAACGCTCTTGACACATCTCATGTAATGCATTTCACCACTTTCTCCCTCTTAAGTGAGAGATGTGAGTTTTTAAAGGTGACAGAACTGTGTGGGCTTTTTTTTTTTTTTTTTTTTTCCAACACCTGCATCCTCACTGTTTCTCTACTCAGAGGCGCTGTGGTGAATCTATGTGTGAAGTAGTTTTTTAGAGCGAAAGTGTGATAAATCCCTGTGATCCTACAGACGGGTGTGCGGCAACACAGAGGCAGACCGTCTGGTTGGTGTTGAAGACAGAAGTTAACAGCTGACAAACAGCATGAGGCTACACACATTTTAGTGGGAACAAGAAAGCAACTGTTGTTGAAGCCAGAGTTATCTCAGTCTGCTAATTTCTGAAAGTGTTAGTGGTGAGGATAGAAAACGGATAAAAACATATGCTCGCTAAATGATTTAGTGCTTCCTAAGTGTTTTCTGAAGGTTACGTTTCCTACGTATTTGTCAAGCACTTTTCCTTTAAACCGTTTCCAGTGATCAAATATTCCGTTGCAATTTTGATGTTCAGTAAATTTAAATTGTCTTGTGCCGTCTGCCTGGCTCTCCCTCCACACACACATCGTCCACTCCTCTGGCACCACGAAACAGAGTGGTCGTGTTTATTTGTTTGTACTCTGCTTCGCTTAGTCTGTTATTCAATTTCTCCGTCCAGCGCTCATCTCCCTGAAGAGACTCACAAAAAAGTGGCTCTGCTTGCGTTCTGAGCCGAAACTCAAACAAGCAAAAAAAAAAAAAAAAAAGAAAGGGAGGGGAGCGAGGTTGACCGGAGAGAGGTGATGAAAGTGAGAGAAGGTGTGAGGCAGGGAAATGGAAACTGAAACGAGAAAGGCTGAAGTGTGAGACAGAGAGTTTAAAGAGAGCAGACCTGCCTCTGAAAGTGTATTAATGTGCTGGAGATGTCACAGACACTGACCAGCAAACAACTGTCCATGAAATATACACACACACACACATTAGAGTTAATATTCAGTCAGGGACATTTATATACACATAAAAACGAATACATGTCTTCACCTAATGTTATTTATTATACAAAAAGTACACTGATTAAAATGGTAATTGGCATCCTCCCACTCATCTTTACCATTTCGACTCAAAGGTTACTAAATATTGCCGTATGACCAGTTCAAACACATCATGCAATCAATTTTAAATGCATTAAAACATCAGCAGCGTATAATGAAGACAAGCATTTAAAGCCACTCCAGCTTCAATTTCTCTTTAACATGCAGCTAAGTTTACCTGTGTACCATGTAATTGAATCTACTTGTTCATTTCAATTCAACTGATCACACATAAAACCAAATTTTAAACAGTAAGGCACAGAATGTACCGGTACTTGCCTTCCAGCCATGGTCTACTTGTACCTCAGTAGGGCTGCTCTCCAGTTTTCCCCACTGCTGTTTTGTCCTTCATCACAGCTATGCTAATGTGAAGAAGTGCAGCAATGAGGGCCGGGCCCTGATGCAGCTGGACTTCCAACAGTTCCTTATGAAGCTGGAGAAGCTGACTGACCTGCGACCCATCCCTGACAAAGAGTTTGTTGAGACCTACATCAAAGCTTATTACTTGACGGAGAATGACATGGAGCAGTTCATCAAGAATCACAGGGTGAGAAGAATTACAGAGCTCACGTGGAGTTGCTTTTTGTTTTCCTTTAAAATGTGAACCAAGTGTCCCAGTGAGAGGCAGCATGTCTGTTTTGCTGGCTGGCTGGCTGACTGACTGACTGACTGACTTGTGTTTTCATGCAGGAGTACTCCATGAAGCAGCTAGCCAACCTGGTGAACGTTTGCCTGGGTTCACATATAAACAAGAAGGCTCGTCAGAAACTTCTGGCAGCCATCGACGACATTGACAGACCCAAGAGATAGACTGATGTACAGAGCAGACGGACGCTCCACAGTGGAATGAATGAATGAATTCATTCCTAGAGTATACATGTTGAGCTGTATGATACATACAGTAGTAGAGCTACTGTATACAGAAATTCAATGTTTAAACGATCTATTAAAATCCATAGTCTGTATACAATAAATTCAAAAACACAAGCTGCCACTTTTTGAACGCACCTCATGACTCGGCGATGGACGTGATACTACAGCTTTGTTTCACACTTCAGCATGCTGCACTTAACTCTATGCATAGACGTATCATAATGCATGCCCTCATGATTACATTTAACAGCTGCTTACAAAGTTTTTCTGCAAAGTGTCTGAAACCATAACATTTTCTACCACCTCAGCCAACCATAAGGACCAGATGTTTCACTACTACATATATTTGACCATGTGACATTCCATCCATTTTCAGCATATGTGCTGAATTTCTGGCATATTTCATACCTTCAGATGAAAGACTGAACATTTCTGAGTTACTAAATTTGGACGATTGTGTAAAGCTTTGTGGTAAATATGTCCATATTACAGATCCAAAACATCACGTTACCTCTGTATGATCTGAATGTGTTTCCTGATGGAGAAACAGTACAGTAAGTCTGGGGTATTGTGTCTTTAAATCATTCAACTTAAATTACTCCAGCACATGTGTTTGCTGTATATATCTCTTCAGGGTTTTTGTTGTGCCTCACTAGATGCTTAGTTTCTTCATTTTGACCTTAAATGACATAAATCTAATATAATGATGATTCTGAAAATAATATAAATTACTGTAGTTAGCGTTCACGTAGAGGATATCTCATTTTTTGGGAGGAAGAGATTTTATTGTTCTGGGATGAGTTTTTGAGAGTCTTGGTCAAAGTGTTAAACTTGGGCTTCCGTACCCAGCATTGAAATGTTTGCTTCTATTTGAACTGAGAAGATTTGTGCAGTCGGGCACTGATAAAGTGATTTCTCACACTTTACTAGCTGAACTGTGTCAGCTACATGAGGCTTTTCCCCCAAAGTTTTAACCTGCCGACCCATCCAGTCATCCTCATTAGTTTAACCTAGGCAGACCTGTCAATGGAGCATATTGATTTAGTGTCTAAAGAAAAAAAAAAAACATGAAGTCGCAGCTTTTGATACAGCTCCATATATCCTGTATTTTGTGTGCAGCTGTTCCAAGAAGAATACTGTAAATGTGAATGTTCTGAACAATGTCTGTATTTATTTCTTGCTTTGTGTTTTGTTTGGATTTTTATACAATGAATCCTGGAAGTGTGCTGTCATTTATCACCTCTCAATGTGTTGGTAACTCAACTGAAACAAATATTGCAAATATTGTCAAAATTATGTTAAAGGGTCGAGTGCATTATGGTGATAATCTGTAATCAGTGTTAGAATTGTAGGTTGAACCAAAATGATTCTACCATAATAAACACACTAACAATGGACACATATTGTCTTAGTTTTGCTCACTGTATCCTCATAGTGCCATCAAATAAACATAATCTATAAACCTCAGTGCTGCAGCAGTTTTAGCAGAGTTATTGTTGTTGTTTATCAGAATGTTACCTTTCAGCAGTGCCACTGTCCATCCTCATGAGGCTTTATTCAGCCAGGAGCAGGGTGCTGTCAACACTAATTAATTTGGCTTCCTGTGTAGTTGCAAGCCCACAGCCTTCCTGTTTTGGATGAGCCTACTGTGAAAGGTTGAAAAGGCAGAGCTGAGAAGGACTCGTTATAATTTTGATGACGCACAGTTTTTATTATACGATAGATATGAACTTATAACTGTCAGTTTTCCTTGTTTGATGTGAAAGATGCTGCTGATCTATATGTGCATATAGAAGGAGAGTCAGGTAAGCTGTATGGGAAAAGTTTTTCTTAATGAATCTGTGAAATGAGTGTTTTGCAAGTGATCAGAGACTGAGTGGTGATGTGTTTTAGATCAGCCGATGCTTCAGTTGAGCTTGTTTGTTCCAGTTGAAAGGTTTTGTTCATTGCAGTTGCAGGTTCCCACAAGCATCCACCTTGGACTCTACTGGTTTAATGGTAAACATAGGGAATGATAATTATTTACTCTTTGTACTATTTTCTTGGACTACAAACATCCCTGATGGCAGATCGACCTGCAGTTTCTGTTATTACCGTGTTTTGTTTTTACTGCGCAGTTTTGACCATTCAACCCAACCCTCGCATGCTGCCTGTTCTTATAGAGATGTTCTCCACCTCCCACCCTGGAACAATTGCATTCATGACCCTCCTGATGCCACCGTTCCCACTGTCCTTGTGTTGTTTCACATTCAGGTTCTCGGCTGGATCGTATCCCTCCTGTGATGTCGTGGCCCAGTTACCCTTTCAGATAAAAGCCCAGCTGGTTTTTGCTCCTGCGTATCTGCCTGTCTGCCATATTTCATCAGACGTAGCCCATAGAAATAACTATCACTGACCTACATGGCCTCTGTTTCCCCACTGTTTGCTGATAAGCTGTCTATTCATACATTTAACCCAGAACAATTGCTGGCCGAGCGTATTAGTAATGTTTGCTTATGTATGATGATTGACAAGACAAGATGTGACAGCGGAGATAAAAAGAGAAAAAGTGAAAGTGGCAACCAGAGGAGAGTCTGAAGAGCTGCAGTAGGCTGGTTGGACATGAAAGAGAATATTCCTGCTCAAGTCAAAGATGAAATGTTGACAGTGTTTAGATAAGAAATTAACCAAAGAAGAGGTCTGTAGCTTTGTATCATCAGCCATTAATGAAAAATTCTGTATTTTCTCAGGCAAAGGACAGTCTTTGATCAATAACCTCTTTAAAGTATTGATTTTAAAACTCTTGATTTTACTTATGTAAAGCATGAAGCTGGAGAAAAATCATTTTTCTGCATGTTCCACTTAGTTCCTGACCACCCCTGGTCTCCACTGATCAGGGTGAAGATGGGAGGTATGATGAGAATTTGCAGCATTATACAAACACATACTTCTCCTGCCATTTTTTTTTTTATTAGCGAAAGGCTACAGCCAGAAAACACACTTCTACAGTCCTATTTGTAGTTAGGTATGGGTAAGCATAATTTCTAGGAGACACAGTTGCAAAAACAGTCCCAGAAAGAGCCCAAACACACTTTGGCTGCAGAAAAGATGGCCTACCTCATCCATCCAATCCTCAACCTGGTAAAGGAAGTCAGGTGACATCACCTGGCTGGTGAAAGATGAATCATTTCTGCTTTTTTCCCCTTTTCAGCATTTTATGGGTCATTTTTTCTTATGTTTCTTTTATTCAGTCCATCAGTAATGATCAGTAAGGCCTTTTGGTTTTGTGCTCTATGAGCATTATCACTTGGTAAATGCCAGTTTGATGCTGGTGTGAGTGTTACATTTACATCGTAAATGGGTAAATCCACCTTCATTACTCACCTTTATCCAATCTGTAATGTTAAGTTCATGTACGATAAAATGTTTCATCATAAAGAATCATTTCAAAGTTAGATGGAAGTAGAAACAGTAGAGTAAAAAATTAATTATTCATTAAAACACTAGGTGGTTAACATTGGCTATGTTTACTGTAGCTACCATAAATGACCATTTGTTAACCATAAGATGGCTGTACAGTGTCTGCATCGTTCTACGTTATTTACATGGTTTTGTTGTTTCTCAGGCCTCTCAATGTGTAAATCAATAGGAAGATAAATAAGGTGGAAGTCAGGTTGAAAGCAAAGTGTTGAATAGACTGTTTTCCTCATCAGGTCAGGTGCCACTTGTCTGACGGAGAAGAGAGGATAGAGGATTCATCTCAAGAGACTCGGGGTAGAAAACACTTTTGGAACGTCAGGCAAACTGAATCCCACACACACACACACACACACACACACACACACACGCACATATATAAGAACCTTTTAATCTTGGTGTCTCACTCTGAAAGAGCAGAAAATAGAAAACTGCAACCAGGGAACTGTGCCTACTTTAGACAAACATTCACATCACAGAGTTTTTCAATAAAGCAGTATTATTTAGCCATATCACCAAAGAAACCTGGAAGGCAGTTGGAATGTCAGATGGGTCTATTACTGCATAGAGAATAGACTTATTCATATTCATGGCATTTGGTTCAAAATGACTGTGCTGCTTGTTGCACTGTGGAAATTTAAACTGCTAAAGAAATTCAGCTTGATAAATGTAGTCAAGGTAAAAACTGAAGCCACCAAAAAAAAAAAAAAAATGACACAGGACCCAGCTGCAAATATGGTCTTCTCATTGTTTGAGATACGTTGCAGGAATGGATCATTTACATTTAATTCAAAGAATCCTCAGTAGTTAAACATATTTAGTTCTGAGCTATTTGATGAGTGTGAAGTCGGTATTTTCTCTTGTCATCGACTGGCATTACAGATTGAAGCAGCTAATTGGATGTCAGACTCCGCTGCATAAACTTTCACGACAGCCCTCTGAGAATCTTGTTCCACCAGTCACTGCTAATTTGTTGCTTGACTAGCTGTGCTTGGGTGGGAACAAATGTTGTGTGTGGTCGTAAACACGAACAGGGCAGAAAAATCCCCTCAGGGAAACCTGGGGCTAACTTTACAGCAGACAGAATGAAGTACAGGGGCTGGTACCCTTGCAACAAAAATATTAATAATTTAAAGTTCAACTTGAAATTAAATGGGTATCAAGTATCAGTAAACAGATAAGTTTAATGTTAAGATGGTATAAGGGGAAAAAACTATTAGCTTAAATGCATTTTTGTTTTTTGAATGTAGATATTTTTAAAAGAATAAGATGTACACTGTCACAATAATACACTTTTCTCTCCTTATTTTCACTGAGGCAGATATTTCTTTGTCAAAGCAACAAGCATACACACCAGCGTCTGCAGACACGTGTTGAATCAAGTCTTTTGTTCCGCTCATCAGCAGCACTTTTCTGGTGCTCTTGGAAATACCCTCACACGAAACAACAAGTCAATACTCCCATCTTTGAGGAACGGTATTGATCTTTTTCTCCTCTGGGCTTATATTTTGCTGTAAATTATTGGTTTTCACACACACTTTTTAAAAAGAAGGGTGGTGTTTTGTTTTTTGACATCTTGTTTTCAAAGAGGCGAAGGTTGATTTTCCCACAGGAGAGCTCAAGCTGTGATTTTACTGACAATGACATTTTAAGGTAGTTCATGGTTGCAACAGAAATGACTTTTATTGTAGATCTTCATTTCACCATTTCAGTCCTGAACAAGTGGCCTCCTAATGTAATGTTTGCAATGATGGCCAGTGACATTTTCATTCAGAGGTCAGTAAAGAATAACACAGGCCATGTTAATGGTCACTGCCTCAGTGTTTAGTCACTCAGAAGGATGACTTATGAAAGATTTGATGTCTATGAGACATATGGCTGCGGGGTGTTAATTTTAATGGACCAAAAATAAAATGCATTTTGTCACAGTTCTTTTTTGTGAAAGTTACCTCTTCACTTGCAGGAGATGTTCCTGCATCTGTAATGTGTGAAACTGATGGCACTGCCAACCTGCAGTTGTATATTGTGATAGTTGCTTTGCTTCAGTGACGCCATGTGTCCTTAGTATTTTTGCTTATTTCATCTATTTGTTTAATGGCTTTTCTGTTCCAGGAACAAAAAAAAAACAAAAAAAAAAAACATCAGTGCCCCAAGGTCATTTTGCAAAACACCGAATATTTATTGGATTTTAATATTCCTGTCCAGGCATAATTTCACTTTCCTGTTAACAAATGATTCATATCTACTGGGCTTAATAAGTGAGCTATGAATGAGGTGTGAATCCTCCTAATAGGCTGAAAATCTACACTGGTAAACAAACAAAATGCTCACAAAAGATTATTCACCGTAATTTCATGGGTCTCAGTCTCTCGTGTCCTCCCTTTCACAGCCTGTGCAAACACAGTGGTGACTTTCGAGTCGAGAGATAGAAAAATGACTCTATTTGACTCTATTTCATCAGATACAGTAGCTCACCAATCTAATTCTATTTACCTTTTATTAATAGTCTCACTGTGTAAATAGTTCTGCAAAGTGTGTGTGAAGTCAGATGAGTGGACTCATAAAGTAGATAAAAGGGGTTGCTGTTTTCTGTTTATACCTTTTAATATTTAACCATATTACCCTTTTTTAAAATTTTAATATATATCATTATAATATTATATTATATTAATATAATATTATAATATTAACATTATAATATTACAATTTGCATCATATTTTTATGATTTACACACAATCTGCTGATTAAGAAAAATGACCTTAAACTCACCATTACATTTAAATTTGGTTAATTAGAATCGATACATATACTGAAGATGCAGCGCTACTTACGATCTGCATACTGAAATCACATTTGCTCTTCAGATAATACTAATACTGACAGAATGCAACAGAACCTAAAGCCACTTCATTTATCTGCACTTACATGTGTAGCTGGAAGGAGAACCCAGAAACACTGGCCTAGAAATGCTTTCAGCATTTTGGGTTTTACTGAAGGGCAAAATAATGAAAGCAGGACATTATACAAGGTAACACAGACCCACTCACATTCTTTGTCTTCTGTTGGAAATGAATTTCACAACCACCATTACCATTTAGACCAAGATTTTACAAACCAATTCCTCAAAGTCCGCAGCAATGCATTTAGTAGCACTATATGCTGTACTGTACCTTCCATTCCAGGGACTGGGTTATCATGAGGCCCAGCAGCGTCTTGGCTTTCTCTGTTTCTCATCACTCACAGAGGTTAAAGGAATCGGAGTGCAGATGGTGACAAATGAAGGGTTAAGCGTGCACTGTGTAATATTTAGAGCGATCTATTAGTAAAAAAGAAATATGGTATTCATGAATATATTGTTCTGTTGCATTTTCTGAATTTTAGAGTTATCATTTTAAATCTACACAGGGAGAGGCTCTCCTTTTACATGTTCACATGGTCCACTGCCATGTTTCTACAGTAGCCCAGGATGAACAAACCAAACACTGGCTCTAGACAGGGAGTCGGTTTTTGTTTTAAAGGTGATAGCCACGATACCCTCCACATGCCTGTAGACGTGACAGACAGCTTTTCTTAATGTACCATAAGTGTGTGTGTGTGTGTGTGTGTGTTAAGGAGATTTAGAAAGGGGAATGTTTTTTTAAGTGAGAACAGCTGTTTTTTTTATGTTACAGCTGCCATGATTTCTGTAGATTTTTCACAATAATGTAATGTAAGGTGAACTTCAATATGACTATGTCCAGTATTATACTCATATAACACTGGTTCTAGTTCTGCCTGGTCAACTGGCCACTAGTGTTTTTTATCCTCTTAACAATGTTGCCACATTCACAGATTTCAGGCAATAATCTGTTAAGTACAAAGTGATTATTATTAATAATAGGAATAATCATAAACAATAAAATGTCCTTTTAAACAAAATGGAGCTTATATTACTGAACAGTATCAGTTGCATTCATGCTTCACCATCACTGGCCCTTTTGCTGCCATGTGGCATCGAGCTGACTAATGTCCAGTAAAACAGAACAATAAACAGTTATATTGCAAAATCCTAGACAGTGTGGAAGATACACAAGCCATCCTTCTCCTTCTGTATGTTCTGAGTGCAGTCTGTTGATATTGCTTTTGGCCAAAACCAACATCATGACATTTGGACAGATTTAAGGGAGATAGAGTTGTTATGTGGCACTCAGGGTTTTTTGATCTTGACGCTGGTAATCCAGAAGGTTTAGGTGTGTGCTCCCGGGGTGAGGCTTATATGAAGACTGTGGGCTGAGCTCAGCGCTGGCTAAGTGAGCACTGACAGCTTTTTGTGAATTTCCCCTTGGCTATCCCAGGGATGATAGAAACTGCAGACAGACTTGCTTCAGCTTTGGGTAAATCATCCCAACCAATTCCGCTTGGGCCTCAGTCGGTATGGTTTGCATATTTAAATTAACTGCAGAATTAATTTGTGGTTTATGTCATGAACTCACTGAAGCAGGTGCATTATGCTTCTGTCTTTGTGCATGTGCTTGAATTTTCCCCAATTATTAAAATATTCGCAGCTGGTGGAAGCCTTCAGTACGTCTGAAGAACAAGGGGCAGAGGAAAGCAATCATGTTTACTTCCTGCTCATCAAAATCCTTTGGTTCTGCTTCTTAACCTCCTTCTTTATCTTTCTTTCTCTTTGCATTCTCCTCTAGTGATTCATCAGCAGAATTATAATTTATTATGCTGTCAGGGTCTCTATGACCAAATTACTTGCATGCACACAACCAGTCACACTATTTAGGCAAAACACAAGAGTAGGACTTCGTAAATACGAGGGAAATCTGAACTTTTTCAACTCTGCCGCTGTTTGCTTCCTCTGAACAGAACCTTGTCTCCAGTGTTTGTACTTATAATTCAGGATGCTTTGGTCTGACACGTCTTCTGCTCTTATTTTTCACGATCGTGTGTTCTTGCTTGTGCCTGAACCACTCACCGATGTTAACCTTCCACTTCAGTAAACAGTTTAAGACCTTCGGAGTGAGAGAGATCAGCGCTATCTGGGTTTGATTTAAGCTGATAGGTGATACGGGGTGTGTGCCAGCTAGGGTGCCACCAGGCACATGTGAATGACAGTAAACAATACCATATCTGTGGGTGGGAATGGGCTGGCTGTCCCTTCCTAACCCGCTGCGCTGTATGAGCCAGAGGGAGAAACACACGTTTCCTTTTTAGTGCAAGAAGGACCTGCAAGTTTCAGAGTGTGTGGGTTGTTTATAAAGAAGTAATTAAAAAAGTATTTGTGTTGCACACATGTATGAATGGTATGAAAACACATTTGGGGTTTTTAATACAATAAATCCTTGCTAAATGTAAGTTGTAGTTGATACGTCTGTGCTCCAAATGTAATGCTACCAATAACACATTACTTGTTTAAGTCATACAAAGGCTAAAAATGTCAAATATGGCACATTAAGTTAATAACTATGTTCATTTATAAACTTGGTGGATTTTTTGAGCAAACACCTGGACGTTTGCTTGTCTTTGATTCTTATTTTTTCATTTTGCTTAATTTGTACTTTCTTACTGCAAGGAAAATGTAATATAAATAATTTTTTTTCTTTTGTGTTATGTCACATCTGTGTACATGAACAAAAGAATACATCTGTGAACGTATCAATCAACACTGAAAGCGTCGTCTCTTCAAAGTTCATGAATTTTCACACTACAGGGATAGTAAAACAGAAATAAGTTAGTGCTTTCCCCACTGTGCTGGGAGCCCTCATAAAATTATTGGAAAATCCGAGCACACAGCCTTTGGATGGAAGGGAAACTTCGGCCACATTTAACGAGGCTCTGTGGGCCCTTAACTTTAAGCACTTACGTTTCTTCATCTGTGTCACTGTGAGCTCTGCATGTTAAAGAATTACGACATTGGTGCATGTCTGTATTTCTGAACAGTAGATGTTGAAATTTGTGGCTCAGGGGTAACACACGCTGGATTTTAGTCGAGTGGAATCAGAGATTTTTTGTAGTCTGACTCAAACAGCAGCCTGATGAACATTTTCCTACACAGATAGTCAGCTTTACTAAATTTTACACCCTGTTGTATAAATTTGTTTCAATCAAGCCACGTTCTGATATAATTTGCTCGACAGCACCATCTAAGAGGCAAATGACCTTTCTGGATACGCTCAACATGAGGTGTGATTAAAGTTTACAAAATCCTTCAAAATGATTTTACATCAACTTGTTTTCAAGTCTTATGTTAAAATCATCATCATAAAATCTCTGGTTGGAGTAAATGCACAGTGGATGTTTATACTGAACAAGCATTCCACATCGGTGAGTAATGCCCTTTCATTTTAAGACCATTTAATTCATTTGCAGATGAATCAGACTCATCGCCAACAAAGAATGAATCTGTTAATTTCTTTCAACAGTCTGCCAGTGTACAAGCAGGCAAACAAGTAAACGCGCGCTTAAGTGTTTTGCCTCCCTGGGTTGTAGAAAATTGCATTGTTTGCATCTGCATAATTATTTTGACACTGTGAATAATTGCATTTTTACTGTCGCGAGTGATAAAATATCTGGCAGAAACGAATCTCGGCACAGACAAGAAAGACAGCAAAGCAGTGAATGAAAGGAGGGTGGAAACAACTTGTTGTTCTGTGGAAAGACTCTCCACCACCACAGCGTGTACTCTGTCAAGGGCTCTGTTAATTAATAATTTGCCTCACAAATCTCATTAGTGCATAATGAGGGAACAAGTGCTATTAGAAAGACGTGACTGAAAGAATTATCTTCTAACACGTATTGTAAGCCCTAGGCAGACTGACTGGCTCACCCCTGCTTTTAGGACAAACAGGTGGTGTGGGGTCTTTGATCTGCTTAGGAGATGACCAGGCTCTGCAGGCTTTGGGTCCTTCTCTGACTAAACTGATAGCCACTGGTTTATTTTAAGGTTTCTTTTGAGACAACACCAGTCAGCCTGTGACGTCAGCCTCTGAGTTGAGTGACATGGCAGCAGCCTTCAGCACACACGGATGAATCGCCAGTGCTTGGAGTTCTGCCCAAAGCATTCAGTTTTTGTCTCAGCAGGCCAGAGAATCTTCTTCGTCTTGCTCTGATTCCTTTAAATCTCATGTGGCGAATTCCAAGCGGGATGTCATATATCTTTTACTCAAAGTAACCTCTGATTGATGGAGAGCTGCTGAGATGGTTGTAATTCTAACAGCAGCTTTTCCCATCTCTGCAGAGGATTTCTGAAGTCTCTGGACTGGTGGGTTCTTAATCGATTCCCTGTCCAAGGCTCAGTTTGGTCAAACAGCCAACTCTACAAAAAGTCCTGGTGGTTCCATAGTTCTTCTATTTCACAATTACTGAGGCCACTGTGTTCCTGGGAAATATTAAAGCCTTAAAAAAGGTTTTAGAGCTTTGCCCTGATCCATGTCTCACCTCAAAATGTTATCATGACGGCCCACAGAGAGTTCACGACCTCTCACCACTTCTTTCTCATTTGTGCATCTCTACAAAATATGGTGACCACACCATAAAACACTAGAATTAATGTGGCAGTAAACACTCTCACGAAAGTGGAAGACTTGATCTGCTTTATGGGCCATTTCTTTGGTATTTATTTTCTTAATATCGTAGCATTTAAATAAAGAAAGCCTAGATAATCATCACACAGCGAGTATTGTCTTCCAATAAAACATCAAAGGGTTTGAAAACACAAAGCTTATTTAAGACTGTAATTTATGAGTGTTGCAATGTAATCCTGAAGGAGGAGTTATTTCATTAGCTAATCTCTTCTCTATTCTCTCTCTCTGTATACTTCTGGGGGATGCTAATTTCCTGAAGAGACAAACACCATCAAGTGCAATTTAAAAATCCAATAAAAATCTTGATTGTTCTGTGCTTTGTGAATAAATTGATTTGGCCTTTAAAATGTGGAATACCGATGTAAGCACCTCATGTTGAAAACAGAGTACAGCTCACACGATGGTCTCTGAAATTAATAATGTAATACTTCTGGGTATGATGTGGCAATCATGAACTAATGAGCCTAAAACTGATTTCACAGAATTATCTTTTTTTTTTTCCTTTATATTTTCCCCTCCTTTCATGCTGCTCTCTGCCCTGCTGCAAATGTATTACAATGTATAATGCATGATTGCAGCCACTACTAAATTCCCATCGCTATCCAAAAGGATCTCTCATGAGCAGAAAGGAGGTGATGCTGTGGATTAGTCCCTGGGAAAAAAAAAAAAAAAGAGATTTTGATAGTTTGGTTTATTTGCCTTCAGGCAGTGCCTGTGAACCCAATACAGGATCCTTTCTTATCAAACTGTGGTAAAAATACTCCAGCTGTCTCTCATATAGAGGTATATACAGACATATGCATCTGCACATTTCATGCTGTGTATGAAATTGTATTGTCTAAGCCACACATACAAGTTTTGATTGAACAGCCAGGTCTTATTACACATTTCTTCCACTGTGACACCAAGAAAATCAGAGCAATAGGTGACAGAACCACCTGCCAGAAACCCAGAAACTCTGTCTGACCAGCTCCACTGGGACATGTCCACATTAGCAGCCAACACACATGACTGGACATGTCACAGACACCGCTGACACCCTTAGGCGTGTTAGCAGCGTGGCTCTGGGAATGTCAGTGCTGGTCAGTTCAGTTCCTTGGTCCAGACATCACAACAGCTACTGTATACAGTCCTGTGAAATTTGGTGCAGACATTGATGGTCCCCAGAGGATGAATCCTAATACCTTTCTCTTACCTCACCCATGACGCTGATATATCTGGCTTTACTGAGAACTGCATATTATTTTTAAGCCTTGTGCATGAATTAATGTAGTACAGAAACAGTACAAATACTGACTTCCTTCTTTTACTATTATTATTGTTATGTTCTCTGCATTTGGCCTTTTACAGGCTTTTATACTGTGATATTACATTGGATGTTTTTTCTATAACACTGGCCTCTGTTTAGGTACGTATATATGACTGTGTCATCCAATAAATCACTGTGTATATATGATCAAGAAATTTCTACTGTAGTTTTCACCTGAGATTTACTGGGTTTTGAGTGTGAATGCAAGAATCTGTGGGCACATCGTGACAATCTCCGGTCTCTCCGAGCTCCGGGCATGTTTGCTCATCCACCGTGACAGTGAGCTGGCTTGATGTGTGCTGCATGGGTGAGCGCCACAGTGCAATGTAGCCAAGTAGAAAACCAGACAAGCTGCTATAAGACCTGGATGATTGAAAAGGTCTACGTGTTCTCAGTTCATTTTCTGGCCACAAAAGATGAGAATATTTAAAACTTTGGGTAAAAGACTGGTTCAGTGTGCAGTCAGTACACTTGAGTTGGAGTGAATGAACAGTAAAGGAAGGAAATTGACCATTCACAACAACAGCGATCTGACCAGTCATGGTCACAACCTGGAGACATGATAGTTTCAAGTCATCTTGAAACATTTTTAATGCACAAGTGAAGATTTTGATGTGGCACCCTGTCATGTCTTGTTTTAACACTGTTGAGCAACACTTTGTCGATTTCTAAACACGCACAACAGCTTTTTGGATTGGTCCTGTGTACTGTCAGGTTGTCGCTATCAGAGAAAATTCTCAGACGCTTGAAAAAGCCGACCACTGACATTTTCCTGAAGTTTCCCAGAAGTAGACTGTTCAGAGTTATTTACAGCCTCCTCTCACTTTCTGCTTTTCTGTTCCATAACACAATGATCTATAACAATTATGGAGATTTCACCCTCATTTTATCTTTATTATGCATAACACCTCCATCTCTGCCATGCAAAACACTTTGCATACAATTTCAGACTTTGCATGCAATATTTTCATATAAAGATTCCGGTGTTATAATGTTGGCAGGGGACAATATTTATCAGAGGAATAATAAAACAGCACCATACATATCTAATTTCATCATCATATTGTTATCTCATGAACTGAGAAAGTCTGTGAAAATGCAGGAGGACTTTTTCTCTTGGGTGTGCCATTACGATTCAGCAGAGCCTGAAATTGCATATTAGATATACAGTAGCTGCCTTTATAATCACTGAAAAATATTCACAAAAAAGGGCACAAAGGAGAGCTCAGCCCTGTTAGTGCGATAACAGCCTCAGTGTGTTGTAGGGTGTCAGCAGCTGTCCATCCTGGAGATGAATTGTGTAAGTTGAATATGTCCTGCTGCGCACATCGGTCACCGGTGTGTGATTTGCAGTGAAACCTTAGAATCAAAAGAGGCTGTATCTATCAAGACAGAGGCAATATACCAACTAGAGTAAGAGGTCCTTCGTTTTCTCTGCACTGTCATTATATAAAATCTCTCAACACTAAAATGTTAACATGAGTAGTGCTGGTGGCGAAACTGTTGCTGAATCATCAGGAACTCTTTGGAGAAATGCCTGAAAACAACATTTGTGCCAGCATGGTAGGAAATAAAACTTTTTTTACTTTAAAGTCTACAATATCTTTAAATTATTTAAAAACTACAAAAGAAAAGCACCTGCAAATTATCTACTTCCAATTGCTATTTTCTCCTTTGCAAAGACATTTTACGTACTTGTTTCTCCGATTGCTATTTGATCAGGAAATAAAGACCAACATCAAATAATCTTTTTTGTCTCCATTTTTTTTTTTTTTTTGCTAAATAGAGTTAAAAAAAAAAACACCATTCAATTTGACATTTCCATAATCCTTTTTTCTTTATCAGTTTTGTGATGATGCCAGTCTGAGCAGGGAGGAAGAAAGAAACCAACACAAACCAAAATGAAAGGCAGGAATGCAACAAAAATAGCCAAATATTCCACAGTGCAAAAATCTGTTGTAAACACAGTGTCTCCTTGCGTTTACATGCGCATGATCGTACAACATATGTCCTACAGTCTGAGTCAAATCTCAGAGAAATAACCATTTTATGGAGAGGAAGATGGCGTCATACTAAAATAAATACTATACTTAAAAATTTCATGATGAGCTCAAGTGCAGCATTAAAACCTGCTCAACCATTAAAGGATCATGATTTTATTCTCCCATGTTGATTGTCACTCTGTTCCCTTCCCTATACCTGGTTAGCAGCAAAAACAGTCACTGAAACACAGTACTGCAATGGTAAGTGCTTTATTCAGGAGTGAAGTACTGTGATTATTTAATTTGGTTGATTAGGGTAATTTACTCTAATGTTTTACTGTATGTATCTTGGAGTGGTGAGTGTGTTTGAATTTTCAGATAAATCTCTATTATATATTTGAATGTACTAATGTGATAATAATTTATAAACTACTAAAAAACATTTGTGTTTTTGATTTACCATAAAATCAATACCAGAGCCCTGTTCTGGACTGTTAAATGTGCAGTCTTTTCTTAGCTTCATTATATGTGTACATTTTCAACTGTACTTCATTATACTGCTAACAAATTTGATATATTTCTTACAAATCCCAGTCAAACCTTTTTTTTTCCAGTTGACAATAACAAGAAAACATAAAAATCGCATAAATGGTGATCAGACATTGAAGAGATAACACAGTATCACCCATGTATACAGGAAATGTAGTGAACAGTGAATGTGGAACTAAAAACGAAAGAGTCACCTCAGATTACCAAGTTAGATTTTGCAAAATTAGAAAGAATTTTGAGTCAGTCCCATATTCTCCATCCTATTCCTGTAAGTACAGAAGCAAACGTACGTATTCATCCACAACTGAAAGTAGTTCCCAACAAATGTACTATTTGCTTCTGTTAATACTCTAAAAAGTACAGTACCCAGATGTTTTAAAAATGACATAACTTTTTATTTTTTATAATTTTATAATTTTGAGTAGGAAACAGTAGGCCTAATGTCCAGTGTCATAAACAGAACAGGGAAGTTGAAATGAGAGCCAGGCAAAACCATTGCTGGTTCTGTTTTTTTGTTGTTGTTGTTTTCATAGGAATTGTTAACAATAGAAAAAAATAAAATATCCCCAACTTTATCTTTTGAGATATTTCTTTGAAGAGATGTTTGATTTCAGAGAGATTCTAGTTAATGTGAACCTTATCACAGTCACATGAACAAGTGCCAGTTTTCTGTGAAGGGGTCAAAAACAAATCTGTCTCACCTGAGCCAACCTGAGCTTTATTGGCTACTGGCAATATACTCTAAGATAATAAAGATGTTTTTCTGGATATTTTAAATATATAGCTATTATTGGCTATATCGTTTAAAATCTTATTAAACTTTCATAGATAAATGCAAGATACATAATGTATCTAAAGTTTAACAAAACATGATTTTTAAAATGTTGTCTACCAACACAATGGAAATTTAATGTGGTATTTTCTTTACGTTCACACTTACTGTAAGTGCACAGCTCTTAGCCTTTTACCTCTTACACCTCTTAAAATCTTATGACATTTATGACGCAGCAACAACGGCATGAAATTAAAAGCAATATGAATGTGTTTAGGACAAAAATATAGAAGAATACATGCTTAGTTGACTGCAAGATTGTGAGCGAGACGTGAACATGCCTTTATGATAAGAATTTAAATTTGTGCGAACATTATGGACCTGATCATCATTTCATCATTAGTGAGCTTTTCATTTGGCCCCTCAATGCTCATTCGTACAAAAGGCAATAAAATTCATAAAATAGATATGCTTGAGGGCAGAATAGTGCATTAAAAAAAAAAAGATACGTTAAAGGCATCATGAGCATGACAAAGGATGGTTGGGAATAGAATCAGATGATGGCGGCTTTCACAATAATGGCACTACTAATAGCATATTAGACTCATAACACAGTGAAATAATTGATGTTGCTGTTGAACCTCAAAATAAAGTTTTTATTCATGAAATTCTGTGTGCATTTAGCTTCTTTTTGCTTCTCAGCCCTGTGATGTTCAGCATTGGCACAAATACAGCAACTGCAAAACAACAAAGCAGTCAGGAGTGCAGCATCACAGGACACACCTAGCATGTACTTAGGAATTGGCAAGAATAAAATATTAATGATAAACAAAAATATCATCTTTTTTAAAACATTTAAACATTAGATATACATTATGTACAGAGTTCCAGAGCTTTAAGCACAGAGGCTTCTTTGACATTTTGACCACCATCATGGCGCATACGATCAGGTTTGTGTTATTGGTTGATGTGTGCATTTGTGTGTGTGTGTGTGTGTGTCATTTGCTTCAGGGTACCACATCAGTGCTCCCCTTCGTAACTGTGACCAACATACAGAACAGTACCTTTTGGTATAGGTGAGGTTATTAAGGAACCATCTTCACCTTCATAACCATCATCATCATCAGGCCATCAAAACAGTCATTCACCTTCATATTGTGTCAGTCATATCTGGTGTCATCGTCACTGTCGCATTCTCACCTTTGTCACAGTTTTTTCTGTCTCCATACCAGGACAAGCCTCCATTACTGAGCGTGCTCACACAATTTAGCAGCTTTAGGAAGTGACACAGGTCAAAAGCAGCTCTTATCTCATGCTTTTAAAGTTCTCAAAAAGCAGCTTTAACAGCAAAGTAAAGTAAAATGAAGTGTCAGCCCTGTAGCTAATTCATCTGTGTCTGTCCTAACAAGCTTTATTTTTTTATATCAAAGACCATATTATTGTCCTGAGCCAAACAAACCAAGTCTCTGAGATTTATTCACTGGGATGTGGAGGGCAGACGGGATTCATTTTCCTTATTTAAACAAATCTCTGTTGCTCTTCTTTAGCAGCTATTCTCCTTATCCTCAGTGTTGCTCATGCGTATGTCTCTCCTGATTTTAGCGCCACCAGTTCAGAGTCCTCTGTGTGGCGCCCGTTCAAGTGTTCACTGTTACAGTCGTGGTGGTACATGAAGGCAGGCACCTCGCTGATGGAGGTGGCTGTGTACGACGTGGATCGCATTGAGCAATGGTCCTTTCGTCTCTGACCCCACTGGGTCTTATATTGCATCCACTGTCTCTTTAGTGCTGCCTGTACCTGGATATCACACACATACAAAAGAAAGTTTATTATAAGGGTTAAAATGTTTCAAATAGTCTTATCTTTAACTTTTATCAAAAGTGCACATCGAAACACTTCTCTAAATCCTTTTTGCTAATTTGTTTTGTTTTGTCAAAACAACATGATGCTAATTTGTTGACACGCGTCCAGATTTAAATGCAAATCCAAGTTTGTACAGTGCAGTGTGACTGGGACAGGGCTGTCTTGTGATATTAGGAATGGTCATTTTAACTGATGCAGCTATAATTGCTGCAGCATATGTGGAGCACTCAGATTTCAATTGCATTAGCAGACACCAGTTAGAAAACGTAAACACCAAAGTCACATTTATTGAAACGAGGTCAAGTTGTGCATATGGCCAGATCATCACATTATATAGAGGAAGATTTAATTTCTGTTCAGTCTTTTGTATAATATTGTCCTAATATTGTTCAGCCATTCAAATGTATCATTAAAATATTTATATTTTATCTTTAGCCTGTAGTTTGAGGAATGTGGTGAATAACCATATGAAGCTATTTGAAGCGATTCCCAGCAGGTACATTTGGGGAATTTTGAATCATTAGAACAGAATTTGTGCAAAACGATTACATGAATGTAACTTTTCTTGATGATGATTTTGCACATGCTGATTGAAATAACTCTCAGCAATAAAATCAAAGCATACACTACTGTTTGTCTTCATTGTTCTGCACACAATTATTGTGCAGCTCTTTCTGTGCATAAGTAGTTACATATGCAGCAGCAGACTGTCAAAATCATGTTTTGTTTTTCCACAGTCATTATTATTATCTTTCTGCAACTTGAAAGGTACAATTTATATTTTAATCGAATGTAGATTGTACTTTCATTTATTTTGGTGCTGAAGAAATAACCCTTCATAGTTCCTGTTTGACCATGATGGTGTCAGCACTTCTTGACTTATATACTGATACTTTGCTAAACCCCCTTGAAAAAAACTTTGCTAGGAATTTGCCATATAAATATCCCACCCAAGATGTGCAATCCTTGAGACAGTTTGTCTATTCTTTTAACAAGACAGTTAATGTGTTTGCCTTTGTTTATCTTCTTGTATGCTGCTCTACTTTCTGGATTGTAGTGAACTTCAAAATGACAACAAGAAACTCAGACTTTTCACCTCCAGGAGCCTGCATGCCTGGGAGACCTCAGTGCTCCAAATGTTCCACTTTACACCGATAAAGCGGAACAAATGGAAACACTTCCTCGTGGCTACTTGCAGCCCTTTCAAGATGTACTATATATATATAAGCAAATTTAAATCATTTATTGCACTGCAACATAGGAATAATCTGTTATTGTTTACAGCAGTATGTGCTGACTGATTGACTTAACAAGAACAAAAGTGTGAACCGGGTCTTTAAAAACAGAAGCCAGGATTACAATTCCTCTAGTGCAATGTTACTTATTTTATTCTAATAGTGAAGTGCACTCTAATACTACTGTACTCTATTGTACTGGTTGCTGAACACACAAGAATCTAATAATATACATTTTGACACTAATTGTTATAATGAGACAAAAGAGCAGTCCAGGGCTTACAGCCTCCATGTAGAACATCTTGCTTGATGTCTCAAATACAGCATGAAAGCTGTTTGTCTCGCTGACCTCACTTCACAATGGGGCCATTGAAGAAACAAGGCAGGTCTATGCAGTTTGGCCTTGAAATCCAAACCCATCCCCAGAAGCCCATGTCCTGATTAAGGGAGCTGAATTGGTCATTATGTGAGTGAAGCAAACAACCTCTCTCATCCCATCACGACTGTGTATCACCCAAAAATGGGGGCTCGTCCTGTAAACATATGTTCTACACATTGTTTATACGCTGCAAATTGTTTACATCGGGGCTGCTGTTGTGTTGCTCATGTATGAGCTGATACTTGACCTATTTTCCAGGCTGAATGTATAAAACACGGCTCCACACTAGGTTGCTGGTTCCTCTGTGCCAGACATTTCATGCTGAGTATTTAAATCTCCTGCTCTCTTGGTTCATGCATCTCCACCCTGTTTTCTTCTCATGTAGAGAAAAGCCTCACAACAATGTCACAGTCACTATGGACCGATCGGAATTTCACAGCACAGTTTTTTTCTTCTTTCAACACCAGAAATATTCCAAAAGCATATTACCTCACACACACACACACACACACACACACACACACACACAGAAACTGTTGCCTGCAATGGCCTGGCCTGTCTATGCTATTCAAACTGACTGCCCAGTCTGTGCTATTCAAACTGCCATGGAGTCTAACAACCTGCTAAAATGATCTAATTCTCAACCAAACATCACGTATTTATGTGTTGTTTTTTTTTTACTCAATAAGTCTCCACAACAACAATTAACCCCAGAGCTCTACTTTAATGCAAATCTGGCTCATTCGTTTAGAGAAGTGTCTGAACCAAGTTAAGGATGCTCACAGTCAGACAGCTGCAGACAGACTTAAAAAGGTTGACAGGAACACTGAAAGGAGAGTCAATTTCCATCTTGGTTTGGAAACCACACAGTGATTTATATACTCTGTCTTACTCTTCACCTGACATGACCCTTCAGCTTTTACTGCTGCAGCACAGAAGAGGCAAGCCACAGCATACTTTCTAACCTGTTACATTTGGACTAATGACACATTTAGCATCCTTGTGAAGTTAGAACTATTTAACTCAAGTATTTTATGGCATAAAAAACTCTGAGTCTGTGTTTGACATTCATGGGTCACTTCTTAAGATGCTATCAGGTACAAATGTACATTCTCAGAGATCCGACCTGTAAAACAAAATAGGAAAATGTTTTGCCTGAACGAGTCTGATGTCTTACAGTTAATGTCATAAGGAATGAGCAATTTATTGCTCCTTGAGTGAACAGCTCCCAGAGTAACGTACAGGTTGACCTTTTTAAAAGGCCAATTGCTCTATCTAAAAATAAAGTATTATTTTTTTCACACATGCCATCAGAAATGTTAAATTTTTCCAGGATGGAGTATTGTTAAAGGATCATTTTGATATTTTTGGGAATTGAGAGGATTATCACTCCTGTCCTTTAAATATAATGCTGGAGTCAGGAGACCATTAGCTTCGATTTGCATGAAGACTGGAAATAGAGGAAACCAGTTACCTTGGCTTTCTCAAAATGTAAGAAATGCAACAATGAGCACCCCTAAAGCAAAGTCTGGGTTTAAGTGTATATGACACAATGTGGCTGGAGTATAGGGATGCCAAACTAATGTGTGTAGATGTGCATGTGCAGTGCTTACCTCTCCGTTGAAGAAGCAGAATATTGTTGCCACCAGTAAACCCTTAAAAAGCAAAACAAACATAGTTGACTCGTTTCTTTGTTTTAAAATGGTGATTGATATTTGGGTAATTGAAATGTATGGCTTTCTAGCAGATGGATAGAACAACAACATCATAATTATATAAAGTGGTTCTTAAGAGAAAATGAGAGTATCTGATAAAGCAACATAATCCCTGTCTCCCTGTTGTTTAATTAAGAGAACAGGAA
Organism: Mastacembelus armatus; assembly: GCF_900324485.2. Taxonomy (NCBI): domain Eukaryota; kingdom Metazoa; phylum Chordata; class Actinopteri; order Synbranchiformes; family Mastacembelidae; genus Mastacembelus; species Mastacembelus armatus. Next base: position 10,033,285 of record NC_046643.1, on the reverse strand, counting down.
CTTAAATAAAGTTAATCGAGTGACTAACTGCTTCTTTAAAGAGTAATTCAGCAGCTAATTACATCAATCAATCACAACAATCACAGGGCAGAGAACAAGGTTTTATGGGTGGAATCTCTGGACTGTGCCAAACATCTAAATCTTGAGTTTGACAGGATTCAAAGACAAATCTGACCTGAGTTCAGGATTTTTGCTTTGCTTGCAGCTATTTTTGCATACATGCTGTGGGTTTGGGCTTAAAATCAAAATTTTGCCATTCATATATTTCAAGGAACGTTGATAAATAAATTACAGTCCATACAAGTACTTGAATTTTCATTCAATATTGATTACCAGAAATATTGATTGCCAGAAAAGCAAATCTCTACAAATCTAGAGAGAGGCAGCAGTGAAGCATTGCTTTTCTATCCTGTGATAGCCACTGCTGTGTTACCTAACTGAGCCCCATATCTAGCACTTTAATAATTACTTAATCCCCCAGCAATCGTCTCAGTACCCACCTGGTAATGCATGAGTATGTGCATGATGTACTCGTAGACCTCCCCAGCCAGCCGGTTCTCTGGCCTCCAGGGAATAATGACAAACTGTATTCCCAGCAGGGGCACCAGGATAAGGGTGGCTCGCACTGCCTTCATGTACATGTTAGACTCTGCCCGGTGTGTGTCTCTTAACTTTGTCACCAACACTCTTATGATATTCAGTAGGAAGAAGAGGTTCACCTGCAGAAGGTTAAATAAAATGATAAGAAACAAAATATAAAGAAATAAATGAATGGCCATTTTTTCTGTTCTTTTGTGATTTATGAGCTAAAACATGTACCATAATTATACTTTTCCTTTTGAAATCCATATACTTCTATGGTTTATACTAAGACAACAGATTAACAGACTTACAAGAAGGGCTGCCACTATAGGACCATGAACTGCATAGAGCAGATGGGTTTCCACACTCATCCAACAGCTACAGAAGGAAAAACACAGTCAGTACTGTCTGATGCCCAAAATACACAAACACACACTTACAAAAACACATATGTGTATAGATATGTGCACGCTTACATTCTGCCACACACAGCTGAGCACATACATAAACATCTCCTGTTTATTTGCATGAGTTTTTGGAACATTACTCACTTGTCGTCGAAATACTTTTTCCTTGCCACGGCGTGGATGGATGCAGGCACAAGAGGAAAGCCTTGGACGGGAAAAAGACAGCGGCCGTATGAGGTCTTGAGTGACTTTGGTGAAATTCATTTGTCATTTATGGCACAGTAGATGTGTGGTTATCTTGGTTAGCTGTTTTGTTCATTTTATACTTTCTCTTCAAATATATAATATATATATATGTCCTGATAATGTCCTGATAATATAATTCCTATCTTAATTTTGTTGTTTCAATCCTACCACTACCACTGCATGGGTTATTTGCTTGTCTAATGTAAAACCCTCTTCACAGCAAAACCACTGGAGATGTGACTCTTTTTGTCTGGCTATAAGCCAAAGGGAGGGATCCCCCTTTTTGTCCCTTATTTTTTCACACTGATGGTGGCAACCCTAATCTCCATGTACAGTCTATTTTTAGATTCCAGTGAGGCTCTTCAGCATATCGGTCACAAATGGACCTGACAAACTGGCCGTCCTCCAACCACACACACACACTCATACATGGCAACCTCAGGCCTCAAGGTTATCCTCCCCTTTTTAATGATAACCATCTATTTAGTTACATTGCATACTTGTTTGACAGACTGCACCCATTATTCCTGTTTTGACCAAGGTGAAATACAGGAGAGGAGTGGCACTATGCAACAGAAGGTCTAATAAAGCTGTCAGGGTGTCCAGGTTGACATATTGTACAAAAACTGTGTGGTGATGAGTGAATGTCAGCTGCTAAAGTGAGTCCCAGCTTGTTGAATTGCTTGTCAGAAAGGCAGTGAGGACACATTTGAAGTTATACATCAGAACACCATTAAAAAACAAAGGGAGTGGTGTTTGACCAAATGCATATTTTATTAGTGACTCACCCCAGCCCAGGAGATAGTACCAGTGCAGATGCTGTTCCTCTGCAAACACAGCCACCACAATGAGCGTGTGAAGGTAGATGCCTTCACAGAGCATCCAGAAATAATTGCAGCCCAACATGTACATGTGAAAGAAGTGCAACACCTTACAGCCAATCTGCAGAGAGAGCCAAAACAAGAGTTCCTAAATAAAAAAAAAAAGATATAGCGATGATTCATTTTAAACACTTCTGACATCATCTCAGCAGGAGACTAGAAAAATCTCACAGGCTGCTTCAGTACAAAATCCCTCACTGACTTTATACTTTCCAGACTGAGTGTAAACTGAAATGGAAATGATGAAATGATTTTTCTTTGTATTTGGAGTGATTATATATTATGATCTGATTATTGTCTAGCTTTGCTCAAAAAGGTGAGAAAAGTTATGTATTAGTATGCTATTAACTTTAGGCCATTATACTATAAGTGTGTCCAGCACAGTGCAACAACATGATGCAACAATATATCTCATAATGTTATTCTGTTCCTTTGAGTGGGTCATTATTCTTGAAAGAGACTTTGAAGACATATTATTATTATCTCTAATCGTCAGTCCACTAATCCTGTAATTACTAAGAAGCTTATGGATATTCCATAAACTGTAATTCCTCTGGTGACTGCCAAATACCAGGCCCAGTGAACCTTTTCTATTAAAAATGTATCTAACTTTTGTCTTTCACAAAATTTTGTAGTCAAATCCAATTTATTTATGTGCCTTGCTAGTGTTTTAGGGACTAACTCTTGCATTTCCTATGCAAAACCCATCAGCTGGGTGGCTCCCGCTTGCTTGTCTCAACACAGCTGGCTTTTTCTTCCTTTGTGCCCAATTTTGGTGGATGTGGCTCAGACAGTCTTCTAGAAATGTATGTGTAGTGTCACAAATTGTGACAGTGCAATGTCCATTTTTATGCTGACAATGCCATCTGTTATCTTTTGTGTCTGTGCCAAGTCTTTCTTCAAGTTACAGGCTGCTTTCGATCACTTCCCGACTTTTTATTAATTTAAAACTTGCTGTGACCTCAAAAAAGTTTGTTTACATGTTTGTTTGTAGTGTTGAAGCTGCATTAATAGTTACAAATGCTTAAATGTTGAAGAGGCACTGCATTAATAATATACTGTGTAGTAATTCTGTGTAGTATTTGTCTAGGTAAAGATAATGGTTTGTTTAGTAACTGAAAGGTCCTCCAGTATCAGCGGTCATTGAAGCTGTAATGCGCTTCTTCTTTATTGTGTATTGACCAATTAGTGATGCCAATTAGTTTTGCTGTGACCTACCAGGTAGCTCTGTGGGCGGGACTAAACGAGAGAGCGGAAGAATAAACGGAAGAGAAAAGCTGCGGGTTAAAGTCTGGTAAAGTGCGTGAAATTACCATTTGTTCTTTAGCGCAAATGCTCTAATACTTATACATTTATGTTCCCCTGTGAAAAAGAGGGTGAGGCGCATTAAGAGCTGTTTTCCCGTCAGTAAATCTCCTCATTTGGCTCTAGTTTAGCTACCTTCCGGCTAGCAGGGCCACCGGGATAGCGTGGCGAGAAGACACTATTTGTGAAAAACCTCATTTCTACCAAGGGTCAGAGTGAGTATGGTCATTATGTTTGAAGCTGTAAATTTAGCAACATTAGTAGTTTAGAAGACAGGCGGCTCTTGATGTTTATGTATTTTGTATTGTGCTTCAGGTTGTTTCAGGTGAGCTGCATGACTTAACCTCAGGATTGTGCACCACACAGACGGGGCAGCACTGGATGTGGCACAAACCATGAACCGGGTTTACTACAGACTGTGAGTAAAAACGAAGTTATGATAAAGAGCCAGGACTGCACGTGGCCCATTTCTAAGAGCAGGTCAAGTCAGTCCCTGAGTTGCTGTGATGAGGCAGGTGTTGATCCACTGCAGGGTTGTGTTTTATCAGACCCATCTGATGCTTATTCAGGCAATAAACTGGAAATGTGGGCTATAATTAGTGTCTGTCTGTGTGGTGATTGTTTTGCATGACCCTGTGTCAATGGAGTGCACATGTGGCCATGTTATGATTTCACTATAGCATACACAGACATGTCAGTATGTAGACAGACAGGTCACATACTTTACATGCTAGTTACCAACCGTGTTCTGTTTTACATATCAAGCTGCTGTAGATCATGTGAATGTTACACATGTTTTTGCCCTCCTCTCTGGGCTGACATGAGCTTTGGGGGTTCACTCCCCCACATCGCTGGCAGGGCACACTAGACTCTATCACCAGACCAGAGAGAAAAAAGAGGGCTTTTTTTTTTTTTTTTTTTTTCCTGTGAGAGCAAATCTCCACCACAGGCCACTATTCCTAAATCACCAGCTTAGAAAACAGGCTTGTAAGTCTCATTTTGGCAGCAGTAAATTTCAAGAACTTTCCTAACAGACACACACAAATCCAAACCAATGGTGCTTGTGATTTCTTTTTCTGCTTCCTCTTGAAAAACAAGGACAAGGTGACCAGTTTTGTTTTGACATGTTGCAGTGAGTTGTAAGGCAGAATCAGCACAAACCTTTCTGACAAATGGCGGTGAGGAGTGCTTTGAAAGGGAGCTATTGCACAGATACATGCATACTTTTCCCTTACAGTTATGTTGATATCTGTCATTCCTGCCTGCTTCTTGGATATGTTTGGAGACAGGATATGAATAAAGACAGCTGTCAGAATGAGCCAGACAGATGTGCAGAATACGTGAAAAGGAACAGCAGCAGGATTCAAGATCAAACCCAGCTCTTGCCTCTGCTGTCTCCTGGATGTTTCTAGTACTTTGCTGGCTCAGCTATGCTCCAACTGAAAGCAGGGTGATGCTGAAGTGTGAGCCAACTTCTACAATCTTCTCTGTTGATGTTTTATTGCACTTTGATCATCTAAGGTTCTTCCCTCCAGTTTTTAGCAGATGATTGTTTTTGATTTTTATAATTTTAGTTTGTTCAAGCAGGCAATGACATAAATTTTATTGTGTTATTTGGACTTAAAAAGCCTGAATGTTTAATTTTATTTAGGTTTACATAAAAGCAAAGAAACTAAGCTAGATCCTTTTATGGAACTGGAAAAAACTGTCTAAGAAAGAGCAAAGCAAACAGTTTTAAAATTTTGATTTACATAAAGGAGGGATTCTTGAAAAGTAACATGAATTTATGTTCAGTCCTGATAACGAGGCATTCCTACAAGTCAGATTTATCATCACTACCTAAGCAGGCCTCAGGGATTCAAAGAAATCATATAAGGCTTTCACTGTGTCTCCAAAACCTTGACAGGAGAATGTGAAAGACCGCATAAAAACATCTGACTGTGTAACACTGCCAAGATATGGCACAGTGAGATAAAATACTAATTAGGATATACTTAAAAGTCAGTTTGACAAACTTGTAAATATTTAAAATGTAGTGTACTCTATTTAAATTTACTTTCCTTGCATGTTGAATGAATTTTAAAACCTTCATCCAATTTCTTTCTTCTTTGCATTTTTATGTGGTTCAGCATAAGTTGAGAATACATTTGTATCTCATTTCAATACAGTAGAATCCTCTCCCACATACTAGATTCTGCCAAACAATGCTAGCATGTGGCTCTAGGGCTGGCAGTGCTGGTCAGCCCACCATTTTGGTCCAGACAGAAATTTCTTCATATTGGGCTAGAAAATTTGGTAGTGAGCTGTAATGCTGTAGACTTTTTAATGCAGATATGCTGTTTTAGTTTCCATCGCTGCTGGTTGTTCAGCCACGGGGACAGAGGCCATACTCACTGGGTTTCGGCCCACCACTGCAGGGTTATTGACCACCGCTACGAGGTGGATGATGGTGAGGGCAGAGTTGAGCACATAGGAGCAGAAGAGGTTCTTGTGGAGGGTGATCCTTTGGCAGCTCAGACTCCTGTGTGACCAGAGATGCCATGAATGATTTTATACCATGGTGACATGCCAAGACATGATGTGATAGATACAAATATCATCGAATAAAAACTTTTCGGATACAAAACACTTAAACACACTTAACCTAACATTAAAAAAGACAAAATCTTGCTACATGATGAAGTAAATAAAAACACGACTGAAATGACTCATGGGTTAATTGTTTAATACAGTTGTTAGATGATGCTAAAGTCTATAAATAACTAACTAGAATCTTTTATCTCACACTGATTTTTGTGGCTGGTGTGAAATTGCTCCAGTCACAGCCTCTAAATGTTGTATTGTACATGCTAGAAGTGCTGTTAAATAATGGATCCCAAGGGTGCGTCCTCATTACCGTGGCTGGCCACTCAAAATTAATAGCATAATGAAATGCTTGACAGGAAAAGTGAAAACAACTATTAGAATCAAAATCATTTGAAGTCATTCATGTCCAGTGGCTTTGTTATTGGTAAATGTTAAATAATGGTTTAATAACAGGGCAGCAATCAGACTGCAGCTCACAGCGTTTAAGACTCCAAATGTACTTTAAAGCATTTAGCCTCCACTCTACCCTCCTATAAATATATCCTTTAGAGTTCTGTTTTTTTTTTTTTTACTGCTCATGGCCAGTTTTATCCTTGTTGAGTCATAAACCCCTCTAAGATCCATGAAAAACAGGAAAAGTGCTAAATTTCCTCAAGCAAAATGACATGTACAACTTCACATTTTCACTGGCTCATTTAGAGGTCATGGCTACCTCCAACAGCAAAACAGTCTCAGCTGTAAAAGGAGATGCAAGAGCTGCTGAACCCTTATAGACCACAGACACAGTCAAAACATAGACTGAATCTGTATGGCAACGTTGTTTGGCCTGTCACAGGTCCTAATGTCTTTGGATCGGCTGCTAAAATGATTCCTGTTTTTCCATGGCAAGATGGAACATTTTTATCTGGGAATCCTGATAGTGTTGTCGAGTTGTAAATAACAGAGCGGTGCAGCTGTACACCATCACATACCACAGTAAGCTTCACATCTGGATCTTATAATCAACATTAAGCTTCCAGTATTTTTGGTGTGTTGGCTCTAAATACTCTAAGTTATGGTTAAAAAGAAAGAAACAAAAGATTCTTAAAGCCAGTAATTTTGCTACTTTATTAGACTCTTGATTATTTTAGGACTTTGATCTTATTGAATTCTGAATGTCCTGCTGAATTGCTCTGTGGCTTAAGAGTCTGGCTTTCAGCAGGTCATGGGATTTTGAGATAAAGCACCTGCCCAAAACAGCGCCGGTAGATTTATGAGTGTGTATAAAACTTTGCAGCACACTGAGGGTCTCTTACGAGATCTGTTCTGGATAACAGCTGCGTTTAGGAGGTCAGCACCTTAAACACATCAAATTTTACAACTGCTGCATTCAAGAGATACAGGGCCAACCAAGTAACGACTCCAAATATTGTTATAAACCTTATTGTGACATGAAAAATAATGATGATGAAGTTCCTTCCCAGAGATAAACTCTAAGTGAGAAAGTTTTAATGTGCATATTTTTGCACATGGGCTGATAATTTATTCTCCAGCCTCACTGTTCCCAGATTTCACAGACATTAACAAAATATTTTACCTAACTTATTTAGATCTCTCAACAGTATCTGAATTAACTGTGCACCTTTGCCCCTGGAATTAAGCATACTTTGGGATGAACAGCCGTAATGAGCAGTGCGTTCAGGGGCACACATTTCTAATACAAACAAAGCACCACAACAATGGACATCACAGCATCTCCAATTTTGAATCCTAAATATCCATGAAATAACTGATCTGCACAAGAAAACCAAGTTGGAATAACTTTAAAATGTCATTAAAATGTGACCAGCTTTCATTAACTGAATACTTGTCTTTGTGGCCCTGGACCAAGTGTTTAAAACTGTTAAATTTATTTTCCTGGTAAAGAGAGAAGAAGAATGAAAATTTTTGCTGACTGCATGGAAGACTGAGACCAAAATACTGCTCATGATGACTAATGGAGTGGCTGGAGGAGAATGTAGCGAAAGCCCAGCACCATCTGTGTCCCTGTCAGATAAACTGATGATAGTGAACATGGCTGATCCTTTAAGGTCAAAACCATCTTTGATTAATTGTCTTCACATTATGACAAACTGTATCCACCATCCGCAACAATAACAATGCTGAGCATTCTCTAACAGTGTGATGTGCATCATATCAAACTAGTAAGACGGCTGCATAGTAAAAACCTTACATGAAGGACAAGAACATAACGCTGAATCATTACCTGAAGTAGAAGAAGATGGCCAGAGAGATGAGCAGGGAGGCTATAGATAAAGCATGACCCACGATTGCCATGTAAAACAGGATGTACGCTGACTGTAAAAATGTATTCAAAGATAGAGAGAGAAGAGGATGTGTAGTATTAATACAAGAAAAATGTTAATGTGAAAATGTACAAAAGAAAAGAAATTCAATTCAATCACAGTCATTTTTGTGGCTGCTTGATGACCGGACTTTGAGGAAAAATGTGACAGACACAGACAAGTAATTACATAGGTTGTTAAGTTCCACAGCTGTAGTTGAATTGTATAATTTAAACCATTTGTCTGAAGGTAAACATAAAAAATATGTCATTTATCACCACCCACTGAATTATCAGACTGCTTTTTGCAAAAAATTAAACTTGGGACTTAAAGATTGTTTCCATGACTCTCATCAAACCGGTAGCTGTTGTATTTGTGTAGTGCCACATTTTTAGTTTTAGGTCTGAATTTTGTAAGTTCATTTAAACAGTTGTCTGAGCTATATCAGAAAAACATAGAAAGTTTATTAAGACTCATTTCTCTTTGGGATCATACTCCTGATGCTGTTTATTCTGGGAGGCCGGGTCTGCAAAGATCAGGTTTCCGTGGCAACAGATGGATATTGGTTTTGATCGATCAGCACATTTTAGGTCTTTACGTCTGTTCATGGTTTGCCAGAATGGCTGTTCCAGCTGGATCTACAACTGGTACAGCAGCTGGATGTAGCAAAATGGAATTTCTCTTTTGGAGAGGTTGTGTTTACAGGTTACAGTTATTTGTAGTTGGCCGCGTCTCAGAGGGGACTGCAGAGCAGGGTTCTCTTTTTACTTTATCTGACTATTTATTGAGTTCTCAGTAAGACAGAGGGTACCTAGTCATCAGCATAAAAAACGAAATGGGTTGTGCTAAGAGAGCCAGAAAATGTATCAAAGATTACCTGCATATAAAAAAAAAAAACATTAACAAATCATCTATATGTGTCAGGTCTTCTTCATAGCAAACACATTACTAACCTGTATCATTTTAATTCTTGCTTCACAAGTAGAGTGCCAAGTTATTGCTTTGATAAATATAGAATAGAAAAAATAGGAGAGATGTAAAAAATTTTGACATTTGTAAAATTGTATTGTGGCGTGGACAACTTGGATTAAACTAATTGGAATATATTTAACAGAAGTCGCCTATAAACAAGTCATATGAGTAAATATATATATTTACTGGGAAAATACTGGTGTGAGCTCTGTGGTGTCCTGGTACACAGCATCCTGGTGCACTTCGTGACAAGACTACTAATATGTGATGGCGTCAACAATAGGCTTGTCAGTAAGGTCAATCCTCTGTTTACACCCGTGTTTTATAAACACTGCATAGCCTTAGAGACAGAGGGCTTGGTTTGATGATTTTGTTTTCCAGCACATTCAAAGCCAGTTTGATCTGACAGACAAACTCTGCTTTACTCACCCTTCCCATTTGTGAGATCAGAACGCTGTGCAATCAGTTGTTTCATTAAAATGATCAATAACCTCTAACCAAACTGCACTTTTAAAACTTCTCTTGGTGCACGGAAACACATGCATCAAATTAGTGAGTAGTATTAAAAGTTAGCTTTGCCATTAATTGAGACCTTTCCATGTGTAGTACTGTGTATAGAGGAGGATTGTATCCTGGCACTGAGTAAATCTTTAATACTAGCTACTTTATCTTTAGTCAGTTACTATACCTTCAGCTTTGCCTTAGTGTTTTCATTGCAGAGTGTGTAGTTGGACCAAGTCCTGTTGGTATCTGGGTGGCGAAACCACTGACCATCCTCTCCACAGTACTTAGTGGCCTTTTCTGCAAGTAACAAATAATAAATATTTGTAGCACATTTTACTAAAAAGTCAGTTCTTCACATCCATATATATTGGTTCCATTGGCCTTATTGAATGTTCACCCTTAACCAATTAATTATTTCAAAATGTAGTTGAATTTTATCATGAGGTCTCTATTTACCTGTGGGGTCAAAGTCAACAAAATAATTGGGACAGTTCTGAGAGGTGTATGTTCCCGCTGGTGTATCGTCCCAGCAGAGCCAGCCATCCCAATTGCGACTGCAGTACAACCCTGCAACACCAAAAGGGACAGTGTTTACTTTGACAGAGGAGACGTACAAAAACAGAAAGACACAATGAGCTTTGCTAAGTCAGTACCTGATATGTTATAAGGTGGATCTCGATTCATTTTCTCGAAGCATTTGTACTGACTGTCAAGGATTTTCTTTCGGACGACTTCCTGCTCTTCTGGGTTAACCATGGGGCTGACAGTGGCCTCATCGACTGACTCTATCACACTATCCCCTGACAGCTGGGCTGCTGTCTTCATTTTAGTGACACACATCCACAAACATACACATTACTAATCAGGATAGCAGTGAAGCTATGAAAAAAACATGACACAGTTATTGTACTGATAACCCTAGTTTCCAAGAACCCCCATGCATGATTTTTTGATGAATAGTTATTATATAGGATACACCACATTACCCTCAACGTCTCTGTAGGGTTGATAGCACAGAGTGTATAATTGCTCCAAGTCTTGTTGCTCTCAGGATGGCGATACCACTGCCCATCTTCTCCACAGTACTTAGTTGCCTTTTCTATAAAAAGAACATTTTGTGAAAAATATATTGTATGTAATACATTTTTATGACTATGTACAGTGTCCATAAACCTTTGTCTCATCAGATTTGCTCAATAAAATATCCTTAAAATACTATTTTATAGTTTAGCTTCTTTTAGAGTCAACAGAAGAGCTAAAATTAAGTTCACTGTGAAAAAAGTTAAAAAGCAATCTGTAGTACTTTAAAACACCAAAACTCTTGAGTCTCATGGCGCACCTGTGGGTTCCAAGTCAGAAAAATAATCAGGGCAGTTTTGGGAGGCATAGGTTCCCGCTGGAGTATCATCCCAGCACAGCCAGCCATCCCAGGTACGACTGCAGTACAGGCCTGCATCATCAATAAAGCCACAGAATGATAATTGCAAATATTTGTAGGTACCTAAGTGTATCTAACTCCCTTCATCATGTAGACATTTAAAAATATATACTGTCAATAATGTTAAGCTGAATTTAGACTTCTATGTCACTGCACCTATGGGAACATGTACATATGTCGTTTGGAGACGGGTGCATGTTGCATTTAGACTTGTATGAACATGATCATTTTGGCTAGAGAGCAATCAAACAACAAAGAAGAGAATTTAAAATAGAGAAGGAAATGAAAATCAACAGCGATGATGGTTTCTTTTTAAAAACAAGTGGCAAAACCAGCGGAATAAGGGAGGAGGAATAAATATTTATATTTCCTCACGGTGTCACTGCATTCTCTTCTTTAGCTGCTCTATCTGGTCATATGAATGTGCTAACTGTCTTCTGCCACCTCCCAAAAAGACGTTGGATAAACCAAGGGCACTCAGGTCTGCGCTATGGTAGTTAAGGTTTGGGAGGTGTGAGCTTCAGGCTGTCTGAAACCATCAGCGACCTATGCTCACCCATAAACCCCTTTGTTGCATAGGTACACGTTGACATCTACGTGCAGTGGCAGACAAGTCTAAATTAGCGTTTATAGTGAAAACAGTTTCAGTAAACAATATTAGTACCTGATTCATTAAAAGGGGGGTCACAAGTTATTTTCAAGAGGCATTTATGTTCATTCTCAAGCATTTTCAGTTTCTGTGGAAAGAAGAAATCAGATGTTTGTACAGACCAAATGTGTGGCCCAACTTCTCACTTCCTAAAGCAAAGAAAACCAAACCACGAGACTGAGCTCTGCAGTGGAGAATTAATGTTTTTCATTGCATCTCCATGTGCCTCAGTCAGAGTGCTAACTTACAGTAAGTAATGATGGATAATTTATTACAGCAACAGTACCTTACCCTCTGTCTCTTCTCATGGGTGGTTACACAGAGCGTGTAGTTGGTCCATGTAAGATTGGACTCTGGATGGTGAAACCACTGTCCATCCTTTCCGCAGTACTTAGTTGCTTTTTCTGAGAAGAACAATTATGTGATTGATTTTAAGCACAAATGCAATCAACAGAGGATTAGACCAGTAGTCTTGTGACTCACCTGTGGAGTCCAAGTGGGAAAAGTAATCAGGGCAGTTTTGGGTGGCGTAGGTTCCTGCTGGAGTATCATCCCAGCACAACCATCCATCCCAGGTACGACTGCAGTACAGACCTATAGCACCAATGTATATATGGAAACCCAGGAAATGTTTAGGAACCTCTTGCTCATTAGTTAGTTTCACATGAAAGTTAAATAGTGAGTTATCAGTACCTGTGTTATCAGAAGGTGGATCTTGCTTCATTTTCTCTAGGCATTTCTTTTCATTTTCAAAGATATTTCTTTCCACAACCCCTGTAGCACCCCTTAAATAATTGTGGAATTCCTTTTAAGAGACAAGCACAAACACTTAAAATTAGTGTAGAGAGCAGCTGACTAGCTTTATCCCATTCTTTCTTTACTTACAGGGAAAGCAATATCCAAATACCATACCTCGGTTTTGTCTGTTGAAAGTGATTTACAGGTGGACTCAGTCTGGACCCAGTTGCCCAATGTGTCACAAAATTTGGTCACTTTTTCTGTAGGAGAAAAATAACAGTGTAACACAATCAGTCAGTGGTTTCCTGAAATCTTTAAATACTATATCAAATTACTTTGACAATTCATTGCTTCTGTTTAATACCTAGTTGGTGATTTTGTAGTTTTTGTATGTTTGGTTTTCACTACTAGTGTGTTAGCAGCATCCAAACACATTAGTCTGGGCCAAAATCTGGTCATTACACAATTGCAGAACTATGATTGATTTAATTTGATACATAACACCAAATGCTATGTCAAACAGCAAAGTCCGTCTTCGGAAAAATGTGTGGCCTAAAACCAAACGTACAGTGCTGCAGATCCACAACTGTGCTGAGAGTCATATTATATTGTTCAGCAACCATAGCTTGCCAGACGAGGCTTCTCCAGCAGCACGTCAAGTGTTCACTAACCACTTCCAACTGTACACCTCCCCCAAAGTCTCATATCAGGAGCTTTAGATCTCATATTAAGGAGCCATAAGGGGACTCTTAACATCATAGGCATTTTGGGAAGATCCTTTCTGAGCCTTCTCTCACAAAAACACCTTCTCTTTTCTCTCATTCATATGCTCTCTCCTCATCAATCTCTCAGATTCAGACTTCCCTGTCTTTTTGTATAATCCCTTTTTGCTTCATTTTTTCCCTTTATACCCTTTATTCTCTCTGTCCTCTCTCCCATTGGGTCCCCTCTTTCCATCATTGTGTATCTGGTAAATCAAAGATAGTTTGACACTGGATCATTTCACCTAGACACTATTGAGCCTTGCTTTCCTCATAAAATTGTACACACCATTATACCACCAGCCAAACATCAATTTTATTTAGGCTTTTATTCTATGTGATTGATAAAACACAATAGATGATTTATAGTGCAGTTTTTATACCAGCTCTACTTTGTGCTCATCATCCTTCACTGATTTGAGTCCACAGCCCTGCAAATCTTTACATAAAGGGACAGCAGTGGTTTTGAGCTTATTGCTAAAATTAGCTTGAAAACATCCTCACAAAGATGCTGATTTTTAGCAGGTTTAATGTGCCGTGTTCTGCATGTTAGTTTGTGTTAGCATGCTTAAACATGAAGTACAGATAAGGCTAAGCAGACTGTCACTGACTTTGCAGATTATTTTGTCATAAATCAAAGTATTGGGCAAATTAAACTTGACCTGACAATGGCAATGAAAAGTCAAGGAATGAGTAAGGAATTTTTCTCCTGATAGAAAGTATCAAATTTATTTAAATGAGTGTATTACAAGTCATTAGGCTGTATCCTCTGGGATCCATACATTTCTGTACAAAATTTGGTGCTCAGCAAACCAATACAGTGGGTACGGAAAGTATTCAGACCCCTTTAAATTTTTCACTCTTTGTGTCATTGCAGCCATTTGCCAAAATCAAAAAAGTTCATTTTATTTCTCATTAATGTACACTCAGCACCCCATCTTGACAGAAAAAAACAGAAATGTAGAAATTTTTGCAAATTTTTAAAAAAAGAAAAACTGAAATATCACATGGTCATAAGTATTCAGACCCTTTGCAGTGACACTCATATTTAACTCACATGCTGTCCATTTGTTCTGATCCTCCTTGAGATGGTTCTGCTCCTTCATTGGAGTCCAGCTGTGTTTAATTAAACTGATTGGACTTGATTAGGAAAGGCACACACCTGTCTATATAAGACCTTACAGCTCACAGTGCATGTCAGAGCAAATGAGAATCATGAGGTCGAAGGAACTGCCCAAGGAGCTCAGAGACAGAATTGTGGCAAGGCACAGATCTGGCCAAGGTTACAAAAGAATTTCTGCAGTACTCAAGGTTCCTAAGAGCACAGTGGCCTCCATAATCCTCAAATGGAAAAAGTTTGAGATGACCAGAACTCTTCCTAGACCTGGCCGTCCAGCCAAACTGAGCAATTGTGGGAGAAGAGCCTTGGTGAGAGAGGTAGAGAAGAACCCAAAGATCACTGTGGCTGAGCTCCAGAGATGCAGTAGGGAGATGGGAGAAAGTTCCACAAAGTCAACTATCACTGCAGCCCTCCACCAGTCGGGGCTTTATGGCAGAGTGGCCCGACGGAAGCCTCTCCTCAGTGCAAGACACATGAAAGCCCGCATAGAGTTTGCCAAAAACACATGAAGGACTCGCAGACTATGAGAAATAAGATTCTCTGGTCTGATGAGACCAAGATTGAACTTTTTGGCGTTAATTCTAAGCGGTATGTGTGGAGAAAACCAGGCACTGCTCATCACCTGCCCAATACAATCCCTACAGTGAAACATGGTGGTGGGAGCATCATGTTGTGGGGGTGTTTTTCAGCTGCAGGGACAGGACGACTGGTTGCAATTGAAGGAAAGATGAATGCGGCCAAGTACAGAGATATCCTGGAAGAAAACCTCTTCCAGAGTGCTCAGGACCTCAGACTGGGCCGAAGGTTCGCCTTTCAACAGGACAATGACCCTAAGCACACAGCTAAAATAACAAAGGATTGGCTTCGGAACAACTCTGTGACCGTTCTTGACTGGTCCAGCCAGAGCCCTGACCTAAACCCAGTTGAGTATCTCTGGAGAGACCTGAAAATGGCTGTCCACCAACGTTCACCATCCAACCTGACAGAACTGGAGAGGATCTGCAAGGAAGAATGGCAGAGGATCCCCAAATCCAGGTGCGGTTTTTCTTTTTTAATAAATTTGCAAAAATTTCTACATTTCAGTTTTTTTCTGTCAAGATGGGGTGCTGAGTGTACATTAATGAGAAATAAAATGAACTTTTTTGATTTTGGCAAATGGCTGCAATGACACAAAGAGTGAAAAATTTAAAGGGGTCTGAATACTTTCCGTACCCACTGTAGATATTGAGATAATTCACTGAATAAGGGAGAAATTTGAACTTCTAGTGATGACCAGTAGGTGTTGAAATGTCAGCCAGGGCCAAGGCGGTGGTCTGGCTAACTGAGAGACCATTATTGTCACCCCTAGAGCTGCTAGTGTGGCTAATAAAAATTGCACACACCATTTCAGTGTTTTGCCGCAATTCATTTACAAATCTGATATTGTGTATTATTGTTAGTACAATATCTTTAGCTTTTGAATTATGGGTTTGTTATGAGGCTCAGAGCCTGGCTTAATAATGAACCAGCAGCTCTCTTCTGGCCGTCTCATGGAACTATATGGTAGGAAACAAATACAAATATGTAAATTAAATGAAGTCCTTCCAGCTTCTGTCCTACCTTTTTTAAATCTTATAATCAGCTCTAAAACCATTGGCTTTCATTGCACACACAGAAGATTGGATCATTACCCTGTGCTGCTTACTGACCTGGAATTAAAAAGTTATGCAGAAAACTCTTCCAAACTCCCACCACTCTTGATTCAGTGAACTTGGTTGTTATGGACTAGTGTGAGTGAGTGCAAAGACTTTCTTACCAGATGGGTCCAGGTCAGAATGATCTGGACAGTTTTGTGTTACAGATGTCCCAGCTGGTGTCTCATCCCAGCATAACATGCCATCCCACATATGCCTGCAGAACGTACCTTAAGAGAGGAAAAGAGGAAAGAAAATGCCTTTGGGCTAATTACCAGAACATGTTTTCAGTGTCTAATGTTGAGTAAGACTACTGTAATTGCTCTACAGCCTAGAAAACCCACAGGTTCTACTCCGAAATCAAAGGCAGCATAAAGCAGAAGGATGCATGGTAGCTGGACAAACTGGTGCAAAAAGGTGGTTAAGTGACTGGAATGAGGCTTAGACTCACTGGAGGTTGTGGTGGAGATATGCACACAGAAAACAGTAGAGGCCATCCTCAAATACACTGACCACCCCCCTCACTACATCCTGATAGACCAGAGAAGCAGCTGTAGTGGACAACTTAGCTCACTGTGCTGCAGGACTGAACGATACTGGACATCCTTCATCCTGACTGCCATCAGGCTCGACAACACCTTAGCTAACTGTAGATGACGTGATTACTGACTATTCTAACTACTGACAAGACTACTTGAATTTCCCCTTGGGGATAAATAAAGTTTATCTTATCTCATATCTTCTCTCTTATGATGTGCTCCCGGAGGTAATTGACTTGGCCTTAAAAAGTCTTTTAAAATGATTTGGGCCTCTCACCAGTTCTGTTTTCTTGGTGGTCTTTGTTGGACAGCTCAAGACATTTGTATTGACCCTGGCTGAGCGCCTGGCTCTGGCTCTGTCCGTCTATCATGCCTTTTTCAGGTCTGGGCAATGGCTCAGTGTCTGTCACCACCCTGCACTGTTGAGACAACACGGGAGAGAGGAGGTAAACATGGATTTTACATGTTGTGGTTGCTGCTCTCATCTAAATTCCCTTGAAAAAATTATGATAAAGCGTAAATGTTATCTTGGAAGATGATGCTGGCTAAATTTGTATCGTTTCACAGTTTCATCATGCTTAGATAAAAACATCCTTGTGTAAAATGAAAATTTAAATGGAAAAATGAAAATACAGAGTTTTTGAATCATCTTCAAAGCTGATCTAAAGAGGATTTCACTCTGCTTTGAAATTCCAGTCACTCTCCATTGATGTAACTCATTAAAGTGTGTTTGGGAGCTCATAAAGGAAGTTAAGATGTTGATGTTCTCTAAATGGCTCTTATCTCTGCTCTATTGTTTGAATTTGGAGGTAGCATTTAAAATGGAGACGCCTGCTGTGTGAAATGCTGATTTTGATAAGGCTGCTCACTGAAGGATGAAAAACCTATTTTACTTTGACTTATCTTACATTTTTTTTGGCTGAAAATAAAGCCTCTTGAGTACCAGACTCATGCACTTGCAATTTCTGAATTGTATTAGGAACTTTAATATTTGTCTTGGCGATTGTCTCCACATGCCGTATCACAATTGAGATGCAAACCATCGTACCTCTGGCTCCTTGTGGAGTGAAAATGCCAAATTATCATGCTTACCTGTCTGATAAAAGCTTGTAAAAGGAAAAGATAAAAGTTAAGGAAA
Organism: Mastacembelus armatus; assembly: GCF_900324485.2. Taxonomy (NCBI): domain Eukaryota; kingdom Metazoa; phylum Chordata; class Actinopteri; order Synbranchiformes; family Mastacembelidae; genus Mastacembelus; species Mastacembelus armatus. The sequence continues at coordinate 10,015,422 of NC_046643.1, read as the reverse complement.
ACTGTGAGAATGCTGATGTCCCATGTAGCAGTTTAGCAGCCGTACATATGATGTCACTCCGGACATTGAAGTAAATGACGTCATACATACGACCACCAGGCCACCACCAATATCAACAGATGAGCTGAATGAGAAAAAGAAAAAAACCAAAAACTCTTCTCTTGTGTTAAGACTTCTTCTCAGTTATTACAAATTATGAATCCTCCTGAATCAACATGACCAGACCATAGTTCACACCTGTAGGCTTCTTAGGTTGTGCATCATCTGCATAAAAGAGTAGGGATATAGAAAGAAAGTGGGATGCATATGCACATTTATAATGAACAACCTGAGGTAATTATTCAGTATAATTATAGAGTGGAACGGATAAATGAAAATCAGAAATGAGATTTTATTTTGCTGACAAAAGAGAACTACTAGACCACAGCATATTACATATCTGCAGTATTTCATTAAAATGTAATGTTTAAATGTATTTGTAGAGCATACATAATGGATAAAATGAGAAACAAAGCTTCTGAAAATTCATCTTCGTGTTACTTCAATTTAAAAATGAGAGCTTACCACCAGGAGGACCCAAAGGATCCACAGGGCGCCCACTACCTTCATATCTCCCTCTCACAGGCAAAACTCTAGAGAGGAATAAGAGAATAACAATTTAAAGCGATCAGAAACAAGTTGTCTACCGTGAAAGTGATTGACTGCAAAAACATATGGCTGTTTCAAATCAGGATTATGGTCTCTTAGGAGAAAATAGCAATCATTAATTTGAAATGCAAAACACTGCAGCAAAAGCTCTGCAGTTTGTGACATTTTGCACTTTCTTCTGTGTGCCTGTGCCTGAGAGATAGAGAAGGTATGCCCATCAATATGTGAAACAATAGCATGAAAAAGGAACTTTGTACTGTGCAGGGAAGAGGAGGAAGAAAAAGCAGACAATAGAGACAGGAAAAAGACAGTCAGACAAAAATAGTTGATGGTCATTAATCATCTTGTGCTGAGCCTCCACTCCTGCAGGCTGGCAGGGCCAGATCTGCCATCTCAGTAACTGATTGCATGTGAGATTACAATTCACATTAGGTGTCTTTGCTTTGGTTTGCAAAGTCCCTGTTGGAAGTCCATCATGCACAGTTTGAACAGTTAGGACAACCTGCTGGTTGTATTTAATACCATTCAGTGGCTCAGGGGGCTGCAGATGCACATGCATGAGCAAATCCTATAAGTCACTGTGAAAGGTTAGCAGGATTGATAGTATTTGTTTTGGCTTTCGGGAGCACGCTGATGGTCAACTACTTAGCATTAGGATGACAAATTAACCTGAGCTGCGTTTGCCAGTATTTGAAGGTTATGAATACTG